>NC_056748.1:640186056-640313061 GCF_019279795.1 Protopterus annectens | reverse complement strand
CAACAGTCCAAAACGTTCACACACAAGCGACAAACCTAGCCCTTACTTCAACCATAACCATCAAAACCCCACTTATTTAAATTCAAGCAAAGTTTACATACCACAAGAACAAATGTAAGTTGATGTTCAATCTCTTCAAATATTGAAAAATGCAAATTTGATTTAAAGGGATTGCAATATAGTCTGCTGACTAGATGTATATTCAGCAGAGTATATGCAACCGTATATATATATATATATATATATATATATATATATATATATATATATATATATATATATATATATATACACACACACACACACACACACACACACACACACACACACACACACACACACACATTGTGCTAAACCTGAAAAATATTTTTTTAGAACCTTATTTTGTAGGAGAGGCTTGTGAATGCAAAGTAAGTAATGCTGAATTTCTAAGAACACAAACATTAAGATGGTGCCTAAAGAGCAACATAAAGGAATGAAAATGGATCAACAGTGGGAATTGTCATGTTTCATCGTCTTCTCCCTAGATGAAGATTATCAGTAGTGCAGTGGAACCCATGCAGTTTTACAAAATAACAAGGTCACAGTTACTAAAGGACTGTTAGAACCCAATGGGCAATTAGAGAATTCATGTGAGCACTGCAGATTTTGATGGCAAAATAATATATATATCTACTCTAGTATACCTAAAATGTTTGGACTTAAAATATACTATATAAATTCATGTGGAGTTGAGCTGAGTAAAGTTCCACGGGTGTGATAGCATCGAGGTGATGCACTATTGTTCTGTACATGAAGGTAACTGTTCTCCTTAGCTATATTGCAGAAAAAGAGGCGTTATTTCCTTCATGCTCAATACCCTAATGAAGTGTCTCACTGCTGTGTCGTAAGAGTTAGGTTCAACTTCTTTAGTGGCAAGTGTTAGAATCTGCTTCAGCAAGATGGTTATGTTTAAAGTGTGATCTTTCAGAAAGCTTGTTTCTCTAGGTTTAAAATGCAGGGTAATTATTATGGGAATGCAGACAACAATAAAAAAGTAAAATACAGTGCTGAATGGGAATATGCTTTCATGGACAAATATGCACATGCACACAATGGCCTTCCTCTCAGATATCAGAAAAAATAAATAAAGTTGATACTTGAAATGCCATCTCCAAGCCAGAAGAAAAATATTCATTACCAAATATGAAACCTAAGTTTTACATGACAGTGAAATTCATCCAGGGGTTGCCCTGAAGCTTATGATGATTGTGATGATCTCTTGTATTGTTTCTATGGAGGGGTTTTCAAAGGGGCACATAGCTCTATCTGGGTGCAGGAGTAGATAAAAACAAAACATAATATTAATATAAACTGAGTGCAGCCTTCTTTTCAACAAATGAAAATATCATCAAACATACAGCCCAGCTTACAGTGCCAGTGGAAATGTCCCTGTTACTGCTTAGTGAATGAAAAATAAAGATGAAAATATTTTTTTTGAATTTTTGATAGCAGATGGATTTCAGGCCATGAATAGCTGCACTTAGTTTTCACTGGGCTCTCCCTGTATGTTTATTTCCCTCATTGGAATGATAAGTAGCCAGTTAGTGTTTCTTGATTTCAGCCCATTTTCTTAAGTAAATTATAAAATACTTGCTAATTAATATTCACAAATGTGTACTGTGATTCAACAGACCAATCAGCATGCTCATTGTATATTGACCGTTCTCAACAGGAAAAAGTCCGGTCAACAGCTGCCTCAAGCCATCACCACAAAGCAGAAAACATGATCTTCAGTCTGTGGAGCAGGATTGTTTGTTTATTTTTGGAAATGGCATTTATAGCTTTATCATTATATCAGACACTTGCTTGAAACCCATTTAGGGATGCACTTGGTTGCAGTTGTCACCCCCATCATTATGGTAAAGTGCACCTGTCCCTTATTTAGATAGGTGATGCTACGTCAGTGTCAGCTAGATAAATGGTGTTCCTACTTACAGAATTGTTACCTTATGTTATGTGTTGATGTATTAGAAAGCCTTTCTCTTTTCCTCACTGGCTGATCCGAGGTACTTGGTGTGATAAAATTTGGCGTTTGGCAAATATCAGACCTGTCATTCATAGGCAATATTTTTTATTCTGCAGGATGTTCTTACCACTTAAGTTTTATATGTCCATCTGAAAATTATTTGAATTGCATCCTGACCTCTTGCCTTCAACAGTATCAACAAAGTTTTTTCATTGTTTCACTATGGTCAAATGAGATTCCATAGTGAAACACACAGAGGTCCCTCTCATCAGTCTAAGTAAGGAAAAAGTCATGGTCAGTCACCTATCAAGGGCCAGGATCCACCAGATTACACACACATTGGATCACAAGTACCAATATGACTGTCAGACCAGATTACACACACACTCAAGTCATTGGATCACAAGTACCAGTATGACTGTCAGACTGCGTGTCACAGGCCAGTATGAGCCTAGCACTGAGCAGCATTCTACCTTCTGCAAGGATGATGTTGCAATATAAACAGAAGATAATTTACTTTAATATTGGTTTCGTTTCTAGGGTCACTCCGGGGAAGTGCACTATTTCACAGCATAGGAGTATATGGTCAACAGGCCATGCTGCTTTGCAAGGGATGATATTCATCTTTTCCTTCTATGCTTTTGAATGTTGGCTAAAGCATTGTCATCCCTCATAGTGTTTTTGTTAGTCTAACACAGCAAAACCAACATAGGAAAGTCTGAAGGTGTTACTGCTCAATGCCAGCAATCTAAATAAAAAAACTCCACTCTATCCTCACCTTGGAGAATGCAGTTACTAATACATGGTTTAAAGCTGCCAAGAGCACCCTGGCTGTATAGGGCTAAAAAGTCTTCCACACATTTAGACTGGCTACTGCACAGGCAGGGACTAAAGGTGGAGGTGTCTCAATTTACATCAAAAACAAACACCTCAAGGCTAGTCAAACAGGTTGATGTACTTGAGCTTCTCCACAACCTAATTACAAAACTTCCATAGGCAATGTCCCCCCACAATATCCCTGCAAGCTTTAAGTCCCACTTTATGACCCAGGAAACCCATAGCACATACTCAAAACGTACTGGAGACACTCTCAGTTCAATCCAATACCATATTCATGGATGATTTTAACTTCTCCACTATAAACTGGGAATTATACATGACCAAAAAATGCAGGCTCAGAGATTCCTAGACTTTGGAAACTCAAATGCTCACTAGGGTTCAAATATAATAGATCTGGTCCTCACTAATATGGGTGAATGCTGATCCTGCTGGTGTAATATCCTTTCTGGTAAAGTCAATAATAAAGCTCTCTCCTTAGAAATAAAAATAAAACCAGTAATCCCAGCTAACCTTGGAACATTTAGGAACTATTCTAAGACAAACTTCCTATTAAGTGATAACCTGGCCAGTTTTCAAGCCCCACCCAAACCCTAAGTACACAACTGCCTATGCAAGTAAAAGAGAAGACCACAGGTTACCTGGACGCATTCTTAGAGAAGGACCTGGACATACTCTTAGAGAAGGACCTGGACCGCAATTCATATTTTGCATGTATTTTCAGGAAGCCTACATATTTGAATTATTTTCTGTACTTTACTAGTAAGCATCTCGTATCACAGAAATGTGCAGTGGTTAAAGGGCAGTTTGTAATGGCCGGTAGGATGGTCACAAAAGAATAACCTCAACCTGGTCTGTGACATCAATAGGACTTCTTGACGAGACAGATTTGTGTCCTAGAGACTCCCTCTTTTGTGGAATAGACTCGCTGTCCACATCAAGCATAGTACCTCATTAACCCATTTTAATTGCAATCTGGATAACTGGATGGGAAATAGAAAATACACTCCTGGGATTCCACCTGTATCCCTGCTGGACAGTGGCACAGGGTGCTGACTTGTTGGAACGTGGGCTAAATTCTTGGCTAGGCTTGTAAGAGCCTCAGGGCCAGTAGCCTGGTAATTTCCTATGATCCTATTTTATGGATGAATGTGAGCTATTAAGGTCCATGTTTATAAAAATAGGGTACCCTTTAACTATGATTAATGAATTGATGTATGAGGTAGTAAACAAGAGGGACAGAGAGCATTTTAGACATATTTTATCTTATAGTAAGGATATGACCCTAGTAAATCCAGACACATGAAGTATTAGGAATGACAATAACTACAAACATGCATTTATTGCTACCTTTAATTTAGAGAGTAAGCTTATAAGAAGAATTTTTGAAAAGAACTGAGTAACAATGAATGACAATGAAGAACTTATGAACACCTTAGGCAGGGGCCCTAGCATTGTTTATCGTAAAAGAACGTGATTGAAACAGGTGTTGAAGGGACCACAAATTTCTGTTATAAGTTACCCTGGCAATAATAAAATGTATAATTGTGCTCAATGCAGATATTGTACATAGATACAACTATCCCAACAGGTGGAAATTAAGGTTAGAATATTTAAATATTTAAAATACAAGGTAAACATAATTGTATGAGCAAAGGGGTAGTGTACACAGCTCTATGCCAAAACTGCCCTTGTTTTTACACAGGCAAAGCCAAATGTTACTTAAAGGAAAGAATTTGCCAACATATTTACAATATTAAGAAAGGTAAAGCAATGACTGCATTGTTTAAGCACATACAAAAGTTTCCAGGGCACAAATTTAAGTTTGTAGTCCTTGAAAAAAATAATTCCAAATACAATAGGTGGACCATGGACCATTATGTTAGAAAAGAGAGACTCTATGGGCAGTTGACTTTGAATACGAGCAACTGGTCAGGTTTGAATGAGTATAGTTCTATTACATGTATTTTAAAATTAAAAGTTTGGATAGATATGATATGCTAGCGATCATTGGTGTAAATCTATTTATTTTATATTTCATTCACTTATATTTATTGCAGATCATTGTTATTTCATACTGATATTTAATATACATGTAACGTTTGATACCTTGTATTTTATGCATCACCTTTTACATGTGTATCTTTTTTGCATGTAACTTGTATTTTATACTGGTTTATATGTAAATATATATTTTTCTAAATATAAATTTAGGGATTGTGCATTATAATACTTGTTTGGTACAAAGCTTTTTAGCACTGAGAATTTTTCTATTAGGAAATATTGTGCAAAATATATTTTTACTATATGTTATTATTGTAAGTTATTTTAATGCTTCTAATTATTACATAAATATGTTTACATATACCTTTTACAAAAGCAGGGTTTTATAATACACAAGGCTTTAAAGAACTTGTTGTGATTGTGCCTAAGCAGAGATGATTTTATGTTAAACAAGACTGCCGCTTTAAAAGTAATTAACTTTGAGAATCACATGATGCGGGAGATGGATATTTAAAATGAATGTAGTAATGAAAGTGTATTTGTGTCTGAAGAAGTCCTGTATGCAACGGGATGAAAGCACTTATTTGAAATGTTTTTTTGATTGAAAAAAATAATTTTCATGTGGAGTGTCCAGACAGTTGCTGTGGTGTTTTTTTGCGGATTTACACCCTGGTGGAATGCTAACATTAACAGGTTGTACAGCAAAAGGAGGAAAGTCATAGCAAAAATTAGGGAGTGCAATATCCAGTAGGATAAAAGCTTTGTCTTTGAACTAAACAAACAAACTCAGGCAGCAAATTAAGTCTACTAAAGCCAAATTTGAGGTAAAAATAACCTCCCAGGCAAAGGATGATTATAAGGCTTTCTTTAGCAATGTCTGCAACCTAAAAGGCAGTACACAACAATGTGCCAAACTAAATGCCAATGCAGCCAGCTAAACTAGGTCAGAGGATATAGCAAATCTATTGGCAAAAAAATTCACCTCCAGTTTTACCCCTATTTCTCCCCAGCCAACCCTGAGGAAACACCATGAAACATAACTCTCCAATTATCACTAGGGAACAGGTCCTCAATGCATTCATCAAAGCCAAGAACACCTCATTCATGGGCTCCAATAATATCCCAGGATGCCTCCTAAATAGTATGACCTTTCAGGACCACTAGAATCACTATTTAACCAAAGCCTGTAGATAAGCATGTGCCATGTGAATGGAGAACTGCAGTGGTCATCCCTGTGCACAAGGGCAGGTCATCTACAGACCCTGGCAACTACAGACCAATAAATCTAACTAGTCATATACAAAGCCATGAAAAGAATTATCATGGAAATGGTTTACAATGATGAAGGAAAACTTCAGACACTGGATCCTTCCCAGTTTCATTTCATCAAGGACAGATCATGCCTACTCAACTTGGTGGATTTATTCGAGAAGATCATCAAACCACTGGATGAGGCAAATGGTGCATACTGCCTACCTTGACCTGGCCAATGTATTTTATACAATACGTCACTCTGGAAATTCACCTCTGGTCTGGCACCTATGTCTCTAATGAACAGGAGCAGCCTTCAAATACTTGACCACCCAAACCCTTACCTAAATATACCCTTTACAATAAGCTTAGGATACCAAGACTTGTCAGATACATTTGGGTTGCATGGCTAGGCTTTAAAAGGCCCATGTGGCCATTATCCTAATATACAGCTATGAGGCTATGACATACACAGCTTCATTCTTCTTACATTCACTCTTTCAAGCAGTTTTATTTCCATACTGTGCATACATCAGCTTGTAGAAGCTGAACACATGTGCAGTATGTGCTCTATACTTCCCTTCCTGCAGAGGAGCAGAGTAAGAGCACCAACGTTCCTTTATAAGTGACATTATTTTGAAAAGGTAAAAAATAATTTTCTTAACCAATGTCATTGTGTAAAAACAATAAACTACTCCTATGTGTGGAAATGTTGATATTATCCAGAGATGGTTTTGTTTGATCACCCAGGCTTCCCCCTTGTGATCAAATCATGTTAACTATAGATAAATCCAGCATTACTCACACTCAGTGATCAGATGGATAAATACAACAATACCTATACGCAGTCATGAGATGGATAAATCCAGAATTACCCGCATGCACTCATGAGATGGATAAATCCAGCATTACCATGCATGGTCTTTAGATGGATAAATCCAGAATTACCCACATGCAGTCATGAGATGGATAAATCCAGAATTGCCCACATGCAGTCATGAGATGGATAAATCTAGAATTACCCACATGCACTCATGAGATGGATACATTTTTATTTATTTATTTTTACATTTGTTAATCGGATTAGTCTGACTGAGCAAAAACCCTTTATGAGTGGAGGCCTGAGGAGAAAAGCTCCGTACATGTATAAAGAATTATAATCAGAATAAAAGTGACATGTAACATGTAGTTTAGTTATTTACTTTACAGACTAGAAAGTATCTACAGGATAAAATGTGAGAACAGTAAGAAGTAGAAGTTCATAAATATAAGCCACAGTTTAGAGTTAGGAACTGTCTTGGACATAGAAATTTAAGTACAAGATATAAACATACAAATTAACATTGGTAGATCTAGCATTACCCACATGCAATCATGATATGGCTAAATCCAACATTATCCACGTGCATTTGTGAACTAAGGTTATCTTATTTGCCATAGTCAAATGAAAACAGTGTTTACTTTCAGTTTTACACATGTGTACCAGACACTAGTTTTCAGATAAGATTTGGTGCAAATGAACTCTCAGAAAATCCCCGAAACTGCGGACTTACAGATTTAGAATATTAATTACCATTTTGTGAAGAAACTGGCACCATTAATAAATAAGTCAGAAAATTGTTAACAGACTGTAGTTCAGATTTATAAGTAACTTTAACACAGTTACATTCAAAGTATTATTTTCACTAGAGGCATACATAAGATTAATATCTGAACAGTTAAATATTTATATGAGAATTTAAAACAAATTAATAAGATTAAATTGCCTGTTAAATGCACACATGCACACATATTTCTTGAAGTTGAAAAGATATTTATTAGAACTTTTCTAGAGTAATATATTTTATTGTTTGTTAGAAAAAATAAAATCATTATACTATGCTCAAAGCAATCACAACTATATATTTCATTTTACATGAAGTGAAAACATACAAAACTAATATCTTTTACTCATCTGTTGTTTATTTACTTGTTTCCCATTACGTAATACCAAGCTTTGAAAAGCTAACTATTATCTAACAATACTTATCAAAATCCCATGAGTCTTTTGAAAAAATAATTGTACAGTGAGCCTTTCTGATTTCTACTCTGTCAGGGAAGATGTCATGTTCTGATTTTCTCTGCTATGCAATATCCAAAGCTTTTCACTTGCAGCTGGAAATATATTTTTCTCTATTACTAAACTGGACTTTCCTCCTTGCATGAAGAAGCCATATTTTAAGTTTTTAGATGATTTGGCACTTTTCTTCCCATTATGAAATGTATTCACAGTTCTATCATTCTTTTCCCACCAAACTGAATTTGAAGTGGGTCTAAATTTTCTCTGTGTCTTCTTCTGTTATTTTTCTACTCAATCTCTTTAGGTTTTGGCATTTTAGCTTCATCTTTCTGTGAAGTATTACTCTGAAGGCAGCTTCTGATAAAGTCTTTAGCATCTTGTACTGTCTAAAAGAAAATGTCTGACCCTACCAAGGTCCAGCTAAAACAGCAGACTATACAAATGATATTAATATTTCATGCCAATATAATTCCGTCTTATATAGATAACACTGTCTTACTTGAAGAATTTCTTTGGATCTGTTTGATTTTGTAAGCCATTCCCATCCTATCACTCTGTTTTGATCATACTTACTAACCATTCTTTAATAATTTCTTGTTGCATTGTGTCAGTTTCAATTTTTCTGTCTTTAAGTTGTTGCTTCAGATTTCCATATCTTTTTAAGTTCAGCTAGGTCATAGTTTACTTCAGTTATTTGATTCTTGCAGATAGAAGACTTTCAAGATTTTCTGTACTCAGTCACATCTGTGTTCACTGTTGACAGCTTTTTAATAGGATGATAAGCTTATCCTCCTAAAGAAGATTCTCTGAGCATTTCAAAATCTTCTTATTTATTATTTTCCATGGTTGGAAATATAGAACTCTTAAAAAGCCCACTGTTTTCTTCATATAAGGGAATTCTTACAGGGATCATTGAATCATTGCGTATGCAAGCATTTATGCCTTGCTAGTACCCCCTTAGGCCTTGCCTGCTTTTTCAAGGATTAACAGGCTAGTCATACTTGAGGTAAATTTGTGGATACCCATCCATTTGGATAACTCATTGTGAAGGAAGATAAATAACGAAAAGGAGATACTGAACACGGCTAAAACTTTTAATATTAGTCAATTAAATCAATCAGAAGTTCCTAACAGTCTGAAAGATAAAGTAAAGATCACCCCTAAGACACTGAATAAATGGTCAGTGCTTCCAACCTCTCCAGGTGGCACTTTGTCTTTTAAGTCTGTAATTTTATTTTTTTAGTTAGGATCCTCCGGTCTTTCCACTTACATTATATGCATAGTGAGGTACATCAAAAAAGGTATTGCATTCAATAATTGGCCTGATCAATGCAGACTATAGAGGGATAAGAATTTTCTTGGATCTATATGAAGTACCTTCTGCAATCAGCTGTGCCATGTAAAAAGACTTGCTAACCACTGTTGCAATATGATGATAAAAGGCAAAAGAATCATTGGCCCATGTTCCAAGGTCTCTCACTATTCTTTCATTTTGAAGCAAGGTGTTGTGCTAACTGCCCTTGCAGAGCATTTTAAGCCTAGCCAATTATCCCTTGTTTCCTTGTGTTTGTAAGGCAAACACCTTAGCCATTAAGCCACCCTCCCAACCCTGTACTATAAGCTTATAAGTACTATATGAGATTGTTTACCAAATGCAATAAAATTGTACTTTTTAGCATTTAGCTTTGACCTATTTTTTGAGCACCAGTTGGTGACATGTGCATGCTCCACTTCTTCTGCATATAAGAGGGGGACTTGAGGATGTCACCAGGTTTGCAGTCATCTGAAGACTTAGTAAGCCAGATATCTCTATTTATAATTTGGAGTTCTGAGAAGTAGATAATGAATAGTAGAGGCCCCAGCAAAGAGCCAAGAGGAACACCATGGGTCGCATTCATGTTTCCTCAGGATGCTCCTGACCCCCCCCCCCCCCACTACGTAGGTTCTATCCCTCAACCAGATTGCTATCTACCTAACTACATAGGGGTTACTTGCCAGGTCAAGGAAAAGTTTATGGAAAGCATGTTCTCTGTCCAATGCCTGCATTACTCTCTAAAGACTTTGACCAGAGTCATTAGACAGTATCTAACATTAAAAGAGTCAAAGAGCTAGGGATCAAGTATTCTAAGATTGTTGACAGAATTATTAATTATGTCAGTTATGAGATGTTACATACCATTACAGATGAGACTATTTAGGTTAATGCATCTGTAGGTTCAGTGATGGGGTCCACCTTTGTGAAATGGCATCTTAAGAGCTGTGTATCATACTTCTGCAACAAAACCAGTGGCTAAGCTCTGACTGAATAACTATAGTAGCAGGTCCACTGGGACAAGTTTTGTACGGTTTATTAGACAACCAGGTATATTTTAGGCCCCTGGTTGATGTACATAGTTTTGGAGAATAGCTCTAGTGAGTGTTATTTGGTTATGATTGGAGGTTTGAGATTCTGTGAGATATGTAGGCTTTGTATAGTTGTTTTGGGTGAAATTTGTACTGAACTTGTTTGCTAATAAGTTGGCTGTCTCTACTGGTTCTGAGTAGATAGTGCCATTTTGGATGAGCTCTACAGCAATGGTGGGAGTTGTTCCTTAGTTTCCTAAAGTAATTAAAAAAAAGAACTGCTATTGTCTTCAGCTTCTGATGCTGGACTTTCTTCATTGGATGTCTGTATTCCTTTTAGTCTTTTTACTTCCTTTAATTGTTTTTATGTTACCTTGGTTTGAGTTTTTTTGGTTGTGTGTTTTGATATAGAGTTTAAGAAGCTTTTTTACTTTTATTGTATTTTAATTTATACATGTGGACAACCAGAACAGTTTAATTTTAAGCATCCCATTTTGTTTGGACCTGGTAAGGACTGTCAGATTAATGCATTTATCTGGATTAAATAGAGTCTGTTTGGGTAACTCCTTGCTGTATCAGTATCTTGGTTTGTTGTGTCTTTTCGGCTTTTCCCGGTTAGGGGTCACCACAGCAGAACTCCGGTCCGCTAATGATTGGCAGTTGATTTTTATGTGCTGAGTTGCCGGCCCTAACGCACAACCTTCAACGAAGGTAC
The DNA here is from genome assembly GCF_019279795.1 of Protopterus annectens. Lineage (NCBI taxonomy): Eukaryota > Metazoa > Chordata > Ceratodontiformes > Protopteridae > Protopterus > Protopterus annectens. The sequence goes on along the minus strand of NC_056748.1, from coordinate 640,301,844 downwards.
GCCCATTCATGCATGTCTTCACAGAAGACACTCTAGCTGAGAATCGAACGGGACAACATCTTGCTGTGAGTCGACAACACTACCGCAGCACCACGACCGCGGATTGTGTCAGTATCTTGGGTAACAGAGTTAAATTTGAAGTTTTGAGACTACTTCATAGAATTGTGAGTTTGTATGTTTGAAGTCTCTGAACTTTGTGATGTTTGTATTTAATTGGAGATTTTCAAGGAAAATGTTGCCAGTTTGTAATCAAATTTAACATGAGAAAGGAAGAACAAGAGAATAGTTGATAAAGATTGGATGTTGGTAAAGACCGGCCTTAGGTCAACTGGTGCCCTAGGCAAAAGGTCTCCATGGCACCCCACACCACACCACACCACCCAGTGCCCCCAACCTGGTCTACCTACACCAAATAAATAGTGGAAAAGCACCCCTGCGACCAAGAATATTATGTCCACTAGTGGGTTCCTTGACAATTTGGTCCAGGGAGTTTTTGCTTATGAAATGAAGAAATTTTAGGATGTAGCAAACCATTGAGGTTTATGTATCCCAATTCATCATCATGCAGTTAAAGTCTCCTGGGATAATTGAATACCTGTTGATTTGGAGTTCATCTGGTGTATTTAGAAACCTAACATGGTTTTCTGGGAGCATAGAGAGGTTCTGTAACTTGATATAATCTGATAGTTAGTCCTGTTTAGTGTTTTTTGGCTCTCAATCAGTTCAATTTCTGGTTCTCTAGGCATCTGCCCAGAAGTGATGCAGTGCCGTACAACCATAGATACTCTACCACTAGTACCACTGGGGCCAAAAGGCATGGAAGGCACAAAACCCAGGAATAGATGGAGTGCTGTCTTGTTCTTTTAATCCAAGTTTCCATAACAACGCACACATGTAGTTGCTCCAAATGCAGCAGGGCCTCAACATCAGGCAATTTGTTATTTGGACTCTTGACGTTGAGTAGATCCACCTTGATATGGTATGTTGCTTGATTTGTTTTTGTTAGGTTGGTAAATCCATTAGCTGAACTCTGCCTAAAAAGGCACTATGGAGGCAGCAAAGGGTCTAGCCAGTATGCAGCAGCCCTGGAATGAGAGGTACAAGAGCATGAGTGACTGTCTAGCATTTCTTCCCTTGTTGACACATACTCAGTCCTCCTAGAATGACACCATCTGTGCAGCCAGTTGATGAAGCTAATCATTTTTTTCTTGTACTTTGGCATCATTTAGGGAGAAATATTGAGTCCGCTCAGAACCATGTTCTTACTTGCATTTCTGATCTGCAAGGAGAGCTCTTTCATGTCTCTATGCATGTGCCGCAGGGTTCTATGTGCCAGGCTGTTCACACCCATATGCATAGGTCTCAACTTCTTAAGAGGTCAATGTGGAACACGACCCTGACAATGTGTGACAAACAGGCAAAATGTGGAACACACCATTTTCACACTGCGCGAAAATGCACCATTTCCATGGTGCCAAGCTGAAGTGATCTTTCAAGCAAAATCAGTAAGTTGAAGTATATATGAACCAAGGGTAAACACTGTACAAAAAAACACTTAACTGAAGTCAAAAGTATACTATATAATATGGAAAAGCAGTACCATAACTAAGTGCGCAAGCAATAACAAATCATTCACTTACAATCAGAAAGCAAAAGCAGCAATTCTGCATAAGACTAAGCACTCATAGTCTAGGCACTTTTCCACTGAGCAATTCACATGATCTTTTAAATAATACCTCTCAAGTGTTCATTACAAGGAAAATTCCTCACTTTGAGTCTTAAAATGTCCATATTCCTTGAAGTTCCACAATGAAAGAGTCAGTTACACAATCAGTTTTAAAGCAATTTTAACATATATTCACAGAAAATACATACTTGTAAGTATAAAGTAACTCATTTTTGCCATCCTGTGAGCTCCTAGCTGAAGTTATTAGCAAACTGTTCTGCCCTACTACAAACAGTGAGGAAGAAGAGCTCAAGGTGCAACCCTGTAAAACATTTAAACTGCGAGAATACCCCCCACCACTAAATGCACAGCATCTGTTACAAAGCATGCATCTTGGACATTTCTCCCCATACCTCCACTGAATATTGGCTCATTCCAAGTTGGACTTTCCCAGTAAACAAATGTTAAATAAAAATAAAATAATAAAACAGCAGAGAATTTCCCTATCCTTTATAGCACTAATACACTGTAGTACACAAAAGACTTAACTGATATTCATGGTAAATAATACTGAATTGTATTACTCAGCAAAATAACTTAATATTTTTTTTTTTTTTATTATTTGAGCTTCTAGTTGAAGATATTAGTAAACTGTTCTGCCTTCATACGAAGAGTGCAAACACTGGAGACAGAAAAAAACTGATAGATTATCCCTACCCCCTCTAAAAAAATACTAAGCTGACAGACTTTGCCTACCCCACACCAAATGTACTGCAGAGAACTTGGCTATCCTGTAGAACACAAACTGTAAAAATATTCAAAAGCCCTACATACTGGATAATACGACACCCACTGTAATAAAAAACACAAAGTACAAATTAACAGTCTGGAAAGAAACTTGATTGTTTTGTCAAGGATTCCAAAGACTGTTAGTCAAGACAGAATTATAAAGTTTAAAGACTTGATGTAAAATTCTATGACATTGGTAAAGTTTGTATTACAAAAAGAAAAGAAAGAAAATTATACGGGTATTGAAGTTTTGGGATGCATGTCGATGCTGAACAGTTTGGTTGTAAGATGAACTTTTTAACTGGATTAAAGTAATATTTAAAATTCTCTGTATTTTTGTCTTTTTATAACCCCATTATATTAACTTTGTCTAGAATTTGTGAACAAAGAAGTGAAGAGGTATGAAGCAAAATGAGTTATATGAGAGTATAAATTAGATGCCATCAGAGTAAATTCATGCAAAATGCCCATTAGTGCAAGAAAGCCACATAAGTCAGCCCTCCCCTAATCAAACCACACACACACACGCACACACGCACACACACACACACACACACACACACACACACACACACACACACACACACACACACACACACACACACACACACACACACAGTTTTCTTTTTTTTAATAATTAGCGTTCGTCTTTACTAGTAAAGTATGTTACATGGATGGTCTGTCTGGGGTCTCAGAGCACTGGACCCCCCACTAACTTGCAATACAAATCTTCAATTGACCCACTGTTTCCTTCTTCCTCCCCACAAGTTGCTGTTGCCCAGATCTGGGCACCATCTGCCAAGTTGAAGTAAGGTGGATGCAGACTATAGCCAGTGACCCCATCACCGTTCCAAGACAGCTCTTGACTGCCTACCAGTGTCCAAAGTGACAGGTGGAAAAGGAAAATCTGTCAAAAAAGCATCGATAATACCACAGTCAATCTCTTAATCCCAGTGAAGGCTCTCCTCATGTGCCTGCACTCAGCACCGCACCTCACCTCACAATGTGCATGCACTGTATACTAGTCCCAGCGCTGGTGCCTTACATCCACAAAGAAAAGTAAAGTAAAGTGCTCCCAGCAGTACATCGCAGAGGCAGGAAAACTGTCACCTGGAAGTCTCTCACTGATTTCCGCTTCTTCTGGTTGGATCACTTGGCATCAGTGCTCAATCTCTGATTGGCTCATATTACCTGTATGCTATTTTTGCAGTATATGAGCCAATCAGAATGTGCAAAGTGGAACCAACACTCCTAATGCAGAATCGTTGAACTTTGTAAGTTCTGTGCCTTAAATGCAGTGTATTCCGCATAATCTAGAGCACTTGGCAGCTCAGCCCATATGGATCACTACCATCTCATAAATATATTTGTTTGGCTGAAAGGTCTTTAGGGGCCTTGATATATCAGAGTTCCTAGCTCCTGAAAAGCAACTCATTGCCCCCCTCTATTTAATCAGCCTCATGAAAACAGAGTCAGTGTGTTGTCTGACAGTGGAGTCACTACTAGTATACTTTTGTTAAAAGAATGCTCTAATTTTGGAGTGGCTAATTACCTGGTGGCCCTTTACTGTGTTAGCACTAATAATTATTTTACTGTTTGATTTACACCGAGCCCCAGATTTACTAGGTCTTGGAGGCTTACGTAGGGAGTTTGTAATGGCATCAGAGTATGATAGTAAATTGTGTATTTGTGCGGAATGTAATGTTGGTTTATGTTGCTCAAAGGTTATGCTTATTTGTGAGAGGGAGGCCTCCAATTTGGCTAAGTATTTGAATGTCTGACATATAGAAGGTGAGGAGCTAAGCAACAACTCATTGTCTGTGAACATCGGGAAATAGTTGTGCTGCTTTAGTATACTAAATGTTAAGAGGCTGGGAACTGAGAGGTGACAAGTTGTCTGACTTCTGTTTTTGTCCAAGAGTAAAGTAATTTATTTGTAGGTGGCTAATATCTGTAGTGTACAAAAGGCATAAATACATTTATGGGAATATGCCCTATATTTGTAGAGTAATGAGAAAAAAAATAATAAAAAATAGTTACCTGGCATCTAACAAATAACTGTCTTGAATATAATTAGCAGGAATTATGGGAATATAGCTACAGTTTTTTTAGTGGGTGTAAGATACTATGAGGGAAGAAGATGGATATGAACTGTAAGAGACTGTTATAAATGAGGGGACTGTACGTAGTTTTAATGATGGTTTCAATAGCAATGAGAACTGAACAGCTTGATTGAAATAAGTGATTCACCTGAGGATTATATGGTCATTGTGAAAGTGTTGATGCATGTGAACTGTGTGCACCTTTATTATATCTATCTATCTATCTATATATCTATATATATATACATATATATATATATATATATATATATATATATATATCTTTTTTTTTTTTTGGGTGGTTGAGTTTATAGGGATTTATTTTGATGTTGGTGCAGTTACTGCCATGTTGTTTGTACTGAAATATTGGCAAGTAAAGATGGGGGTGGTATTCACACATGATAACCAATGAAAGACAGCATGGGGGTGGAATGAAGTAAGATAATGCAAAGACATTTTAAATATACAGTTGAGGAAGTCTGTAAGACACAGCCACAGAGTGTAATTGTAATAGCGATGGCTGGATTTGTCAAGATTAGACAGTAGAACTTGCTATTTTGAATTTAGAAAGTAAAAATGAGAAGTTTATGATTGGGCTTGAGTTAAATATAGGATAAATATGTAGGAGTTATATTTAACCAACTAATTGGATATAGTGTTAAACCCCCAACAATGTTTTATTTCAATGTCATTATAAATTTTATATTGGAAACTGGGCATCTCAGAGTTGAGGATGAATAAGATAGATGACAAGAAGGGAAGAGAGGGAAAGAAAAGAGGGAGGGATGGTATATCCCCATTGCATTCACGAGCTATCATAGTAATGATAGAGCAGGGGTGAGGTGCTGATACTGGGCCACACAGAGACTATGATGCTGTAAAGAAGGAAGTAATATAAATAGGTATGTACATAATTTTCAAAGGGAGTAGGGAAGGGTTGAGATATTTAAAAAAGAAAAAGAGAAGTTGGTGTCATAATACAGGTAAGAGAAGGATGATTGCTCAGGTAGATAGGAAAGAGAATGAGGAAAGAAAGAGAGAAGGCATTCATGGGGTTAATAACATCCGAAAGAAACAGAATAATACTGAATGTAATGCAAGATCAAAAATTATGATAGGAATTAAATCTTGGAATGTCAATGGCCTAGGAAACAGAAACAAGAGGGAAATAGCTCTAAATTATATAAAAGATTATAAAGCACGAGTAATTGCCCTGCAGGAAACTCACTTGAATAATCAAGATCATAAAATATTAAGGGGAAAAGGTTTTAACCTAATGGCAAGTTCGAGCTGGAGAGTAATTAAAGGAGAGGTATGGTAATTTTAATAAAAGGGACTTGCCTGTTAGAGGTAACTGGAAGATTGGAAGACAAGAAAGGCAGAATGGTAGGGATAAAAGGGATGATTGACGAAATAAAATTAACAGTAGTTTCAATATACCTTCCTCCAGAAACAAGAAGTAATGATATTATTAGAAAGCAACCAATTTCAAGATGGGATAGTAGTATATGTAGGAGATTGGAATACTGTGTACAGAATAGATCAGGTAGACAAAGGACCAAGAAGGAAAATGTTGTTGAAGGAAGAAGATTTTTAGTGGAATATCTGAGGTAGATAGGGAAGTTCGATATATGGTATTGTGCAAGAGATCAGGAAGCAAAGGGAAATATACCTTCTTCTCACATAGATTTAACACGTGGTCAAGGACAGAAAGAAGTTATATTTTAATAGACCATATTCCATAATGTGCAAGATGTAGGTATTGAGCTGATAATACACTCAGATCATGCAGCTATATGATTTTTTTTTTTAGGAAGTAATACAAAACTAGATAGGTTATGGAGAGTTCTAATGGATTAGTTAGGAAAAGTGATGGAGAGGGATTGGTTAAAGAAGGTAATAGAACAGGAAGTGGAAGGAGAAAAGACGGTAGATGCCTTAGGATGGGAAAGGGTAGAAGAGAGAATAAGAGTAAGAGTAATGGCAGAAGAGAGAAAGAGATATGGACAAATGGATGAAAGGAGGCTAGACTGGAGTAAATAATTAGTATGCATCCAAAAATAAAAATGTAAAGGAAATAAAGAAATACAAGAATTAGAGAGAGATTTATTACTATGGCTGCAGAAGGCTGAAGATGAGAGAATATGGAAGAAAAAGATAGCCATGGAACAAATTTTTTAGTGAGAATCCTAAAGCAACAAAGACACTAAGATTAAGACAGCAGGTGGTAGAGAGAGGCATATTTAAAATACAGGCAACTAACGAGGAGGCAGCGGCAGTTGAATTGGGAGAGATATTAAGGTTAGAGATCACTGTCAGAACTTGTATGGGAAACAAGATGAGAATGGATTAAGAGATGGAATGAGGAATACGGAATGGCATTTACCAAGGAAGTTATGGATAAAAAAGGAAAGAGATATTAGTTGAACATATAGAGATAGAAAAAATAAAAAAGTGTGGGATAAGATGGCAAAAGGGCAGACTCCAGGAAACGATGGAATCCCGAATGACGTCTGGGAGCTACAGAAAGAGAGGATGTTAGAAAGATATAAGAATATATTTAATCAGGTCTTGACTGATAAAGAGGTTCCCAACTCATGGAAAAAGGCCATACTATTGATTATTTGTAAAGAAGGCAAGGACCCAACGAGACCAGCTTCACATTAACCGATCTGTGTATTGAATCATGAGCATAAATGCTTCATGCAGATTCAGAGAGGAAGATTGAGCAGAGTATTGGAGAAATTATTAAGGACAATCAGACAGAATTTGTAGGATGGCATACGCCTACAGATAACTTAATTAAAGCTATTCTTATAAAGAGGGAAGCTCATCAAACAAGTACAGAAGTGGATTTTCTCTCTTTAGATATGGAAAAAGTATTTGATAGGGTAAGATGGGAGTATTTGCTTAGGGCAGCAGGAGAATTTGGCTTGTCAGGCCAATGAATATGTATGTTGAAGAAGCTTTATGGAGGAGTAATGGCAAGGACTCAGATTAGATTAGATCTAGATTATTAAAGAAGGTGAAAGAAAGAAGAGGTACTAGATAGGGATGCCCTTTGTCTCCATTGTTGTTTGTACTTTATATAGAGTCATGAGCGAATTGGATAAGAGAATGAGATATAAGGGGATTTAAATGGGGAGGCTAGGAGAAAAAAATGTCCCTGTATGCAGATGATATTTGGGATAAAAGGGTGGTATGGAAAATCCTGAATCAATTAGAAAAAAATCTCAGGATATAAAGTGAATAAATATAAAACACAAGCTATTAGAGTGTTTGGAGAGCCAGTTGGAGAAGAGAGAATGATGGAATCAATGGAGAAAGCAGATTAGATATCTTGGGATATAGATGGATTGCACAGTTGAGGACACAGTAAGAGTTTCATTTGAGAGGACATATGACAGGATAAAAAGTCAGTTACAGACTTGGAAAATGTTAAATTTGGACTTTGACCAGAAAGTGCAGATATTACATATGTATATTATACCTCATTTTATATATTTGGGTCAAGTGTTTTAGAGACTTCCAGAAGGAAAGCTGTTGAAAAACGTTAAACAAGTATGTGGGGATATTATATGGGATGTATGGGATAGAGTACAAGCATTGGCGAAATTGGAAAAAAAATGAGTGATAGCAAAAGAAAAGGGAGTCTTGGGAGTACCAACGTTGAAAGAGACTTGGTTAGCATCTATATTAACAAACATTATAAGAGTAATAGATGATCAATATGACCCAGATTGGAAACCAATGTTGAGAAGCAAAGATAAGGAATGGCAGGAGGGTAGAGATATTGTGACATTATTAATGGTGGAGCAACAAAATGAATGGAAGCAAGAATGGGTGAAGGGAGCAAACCAGATTTTGATGATGGGATGGAAAGATAAAGGGATGGAAAATGGAGATAAATGATAGTAGAAATTGGAGGCTTCAGAAAGGATGTGTTAGATAAAAGCAATTTATGGAGCTGGAGGAGGAGACAAAATATAGGGGGTCTATATTATAAGAGCGATGATTTCAATATTCGAACACCATATGGGCGACACCAAATGGTCAAATATTGAAAACCTTGCAAGTGTAAACAAAGATCGCCATAGGGAATTCTTCCCTTTACTTCAAAATAGTGCGATCTTGGAGTTGGTATATTTAAGTAGCGGGGAGTGTGGAGGGTGAAGGGGGGCTTGCCCCCCTGCACAGAGCGATCATGTAAGATTTTGTTTAATTATTACATTTTTTATTTTTGTTTCAGTGTTTCACAACTTCGCCCATATGGTGTTGGAAGTTGTGAAAATTTTGTTCTTATAATACAAACCAAATACAGTTAAGTATTGAAGTCAGTTTCTTAAAGGGGACAACTTAAAACTTGGCAGCAAATATAGTATGAGTGTTAATTGAATGGGAATGTAGAATGAGATTATCAGGCACTGAAGTCAAGATGGAGTAAATGGCATAAGAAGGAGAAAGATGGCAGGGGTATGCCAAAATTTCTAATGTAGATAGAAGAGAGGAGAATGGAGGGAAAGGAAATGAGAGGACTGTTAAAAATGAGTAAAGAGTGGCTAAGGGAAAATACAGAGCAGATAGAGGAAGAATCCAAGGTGCAATGGGTGAAAGAGATAGGGCAGGAGATAACTAGACAGGAATGGGGAAAATGTTGATGGTCCCAAGAGTGGGAACAAAGGTTACGAAATTTAAGATCTTCATTTGGAAATGTCTGCATAAGTATTTTTATACATTAATTAGATTGGCAAAAATGTTTCAGGAAGTATATCAAAGATGTTGGAGATGTAGTGAAACTAGTCAGACATGGAAGCATAATTTTGGGGAATGCAAGCTGTTGGAAAGTTTTAGAGCAAGAATTAATCAGTTAGTGAAAGTATTAATAGATGATAAGACACAAATTACTTCAAAATTATTTTTGCTAGGATATCAGGAACGAATACCCAAAGAGAGGAATGTCTTGATAGGATTATTGATGGGAGTGAGTGAAAAAATAATAATGAGAAAAAGGAAAAGGAGGGAAATGCCAACAGTGCAGGAGGTGAAGGATCTTATGAACAAAATAATAGAAGGGGAAAATGATGTCGGTGTGAAAGATTATATGAAATGGAAGAAAAATGGAATGGCAAGACATAATATCTGCGGTTATGTAAATACATTTTTTAAAAAAAGAAAAGGCTCTTAAGACACCAATAATAAATGAAAATAGAGCATTAAAATGGGGTTGGGGTTAGGGTTGAGAGTAGTTGTATATAGTTTCTTATTCTTTATTTCTGGTAATAAAATGAAATGGAATAGAGGAACATGTATTTGTTAATGTAGAAGATTATATAGGGTGTAAGAATGTTTTGAAGTTGGATGGAAACTTCAGTACTGGGACAGTACCTAATATGGTACCTAATGTTAGTTATTTAATGGAAAATAGATAATAAAGGACCAGCCACTGAAGTAGCAAAAGAAAATACAAGTAAATCATGCATGAGGATTCCACAGTATTAATGGAGTTAATTATGATAAAGGAAATAAAGATGTTACAATTTAAAAAAAGAAAGAAAAAGAAAACAAGTAAATAACACTACAAAGAGAGAAAAAGAATAAAAACTGATCAAACTTGTTACATAAAATGTAATTTAACCAATATTGGATGCAACTACAATTAAAAAAGAACTTTAAATGAATAAGAAAATTATGTACATTAATAATAAAAAAATGTTCCTACCATGTGCAGGTAGTCATGCAGAATCAGTACTAGATGTGCCTAGACATCATCATCATCATCATCTGCATTTTTCCCATTTTCTACATGGGTTTGGGGTGTCATGTCATTTGTCTGCATTGTTCCTTATTAATTACCACTGTCCTACCTTCTTCAACACTCATGGCTGACTGTTGCAGGTCTTCTCTCAAACAGTCCAGCTACCTCTTTGCTGGATGCCCTTGTTTCTTCTTGACTTATTCCTGTCTGTCCCAAATCTTTTTCATCAGATTGTTTTCTGCTTCCCTGCACATGCCTGAACTATAGTATGTTGTTTTTTATATTTTCCTGCAATTGGAGCTACTTTGGGTTCTGCACTTATTTGCTCATTTCTTCATCTGTCCCACAGTGTCTGTCCTACTGCCCATCTCAGACACTTCACCTCTAGCTTCCTCAACTGCTCTGCATTTACTGCCCAGGTTTCTGTACCATACATAGTACTGGTTGCACCACTGTTTTGTGCATGTTACATTCTTTTGCCATACACTACCCCTGACACCCTGTGCTAGTTGACTGCAGCCCCTCTGATTCTAGCTTTCACCTGCTCATTTAGACCTCCCTTTTTTGAAAGAACACCTCCCAGATACTTGAAGCTGTTAACCTGTTCCATTATTTTCCCTTCTTTCTCAGTTTCTTCTGATATCCCTCATTTGCTGCCATTACAGCTGTCTTAGCTATACTCAGTTTCATCCCATTTACCTTCAATTTTGGATTCCATTCCCATACCCTTTACCCAAGTTCTTGCTCAGAGTCTGCCTGTAATGCCACATTGTCTGCATACAGTAACTTTGTTGATCTGCTCTCACTGACCTGTTTGCTAATGTAGTACATCACCAGTATGAAAAGCACTGGGCTCAGAGCTGAACCCTATTGCACACTCGCTCCCACTTGGAATCCATCTGTGAGACTGAAAACTGTTTTTACTTGAGTCATTGGGTCCTTGTACATAGATTGCATCAATTCTACCATTGTTTCTGGGACTCAAACCATTGCAGGACTGCCCACATCAGATTTCTTGGAACCTTGTCATATACTTTCTCCAAGTCTAGGAATGCTAACTCTTTCCTCATTTCTAGCTTCTTCTCAAGGGGTCTATACTATAAAGTCAACAACCAAAATGTTGACTTACCTTTCATCGACACCTAAATGTCAAAGCTGCACTACATCAAATGGCCAAATCATCGATTTCTTTCCAAGGGAAATAAATCGGTTGGCCATTCTGTTACATCTACCTTTTTCCCAACTGTAGTGTGATCTTGGAGTTAGTATATTAATTAGGGGGGGTGGGAGACAAAGTCCCCCACTTAATAGTGTTTATTTTAATGTTGTGTCTGTTGTTGGCCTACTTATCTGATTTGGGGTTTCGATGAAGTGCAACTTTGACATTTAGGTATCGATCAAAGGTGTCAACATTTTGGTTGTTTGACTTTAAAAAATAGACCCTTCTCAAGTATCTGTCCCACTGCAAACATAGGATCGGTTGTGCTGCATCCTGATATGACTCTGAACTACTCATTTCCAGTCTTATTTTCTACTACTGTGCATATTTGTTTATCAGTCACCCTCTCCAGAACTTTCATGCAGTGTGATAGGAGTTTGAGTCTTCTATACTAACCACAGTTGTGAATGTCCACTTTATTCTTACACACAGACACTATTATGTTTATTTTCCAGTCATCTGGGATGCATCTTTCTCTCGATACTTGCATGAATACCCTCAGGTGCCACTTCTTCCCAGTCTCATCTGAGCCTGCTACTTTTCCTTGACTCCATTTTCTTTAGTACTGTTTTTACTTCTATTGCTACTTTTCCTTGACTCCATTTTCTTTAGTACTGTTTTTACTTCTATTAGAGTGGCTCCTCTCCTCTCACTGTAGGCTGTGTCTAGAGTAGTACAGCTTCTATGGGGTTTCTTCTTTCAGAAGCTGCTAGAAGTACTCCTTTCCTCTACTTTTAATTTGCTATGGACTGGTGAACAAGTTGTTGCTAACATCTCTTATGAAGGGTGTCTATCTTCTTTATCTTTCTGTCTTTGCTTTGCAACCTGATATAGATTTTGTGTGACAACCTCTGATTCACTTTCCAGAAGCTGGTAGAGTGCTTCTGATGTCTTGCTCTTTGCTATTGCTACTCCTGTATTAGCCTCTTGTTAGCCAGCCAGGATTCCTTCTTAGCCTGGTCTGTCTTTTCTATTTCCTACTTTTTCCTGCACTCCTTCTTACTTTTGATGACTTCCTGGATGTTTGCATTTCACCACATTTCTTTATTAACCTTGCTGCCATACCTTGTTCAGTCACATAGCTGTTCTATAGTTCTTATATATGCTGTTTTAAGGCTCAGCCATTCCTCTTCAACTCCACATATTGCTCTTCTTCTTGATGTGCCAGAGTCCTGAGTAATTCCTAAACTGTTTTGCTTTCTCTACAATCAACTTCCAAGTCTTCAGCCTGGTTTTAGTTGATCTTAGTGCCTTCTCTGATCACTGCCTGCAGCTGATTGTAGCAACCAGTGGTTTATGCTGTGGGGTGGATTTGTGATCACTGATTCTACCCAGTGCCGTTTCCTTACTAGGGGCAAATCTACCTGAGTTACATGTTGGTCACATTTGTTTGTGATTTTGTGACTGTCTCTCTTTCTAAACTATGTATTGGCTACCATCAAGCCATTTGCCAGGCATAAGTGTAGAATGGCTTCTCCTTTTTTATTCCTATTGCCCTATATGTGGACTCAGACAGTCCCCATATCCTGTAAGTGCATTCAGGTCACACAATATCAACACCAACTCACACTGTCCTGCTTTAGCTAGTGGGTCCTGCAGCCGAATTTGTGAATTCTGATGTATAATTACACTGGAGTCTGATTACCGTGAGTCTGTCACTAATTCTGATGACATCACTTGCTGTCTTCTGAAGCCTCTTTATCATCACAATTCCCACACCATTCTTAGCCTGTCCTCCTCCTGATTAATAGACTCTGGATCCCAGGCCAAGTGGCTTTGCTTCACTGCCCTTCCACCTTGTCTCCTGGAAACATAGGATGGCCATCCTCCTCACTATAATGTCATTCACTTCCAAGCCACATCCTGTCAGTGAATCTGCAGTGAGTGTAGAAATTCTTAGTTCATGTTTAGCAGATTGATCTTTTACTATAACTATAAAAGAGCTATCCCAGGTAAGCCAAGTACAGCCAGTAGATTATTGACCCAGGGCTGCTGGGCTTTACAGCAAGTACACATGGGCCAGTAGGGGCACATGCACCCCTCCCACTGTTAACATGGGTCCCTAGCATAGGTTGGAGTAGGCTGGGTCCTCAACCCATTTATCACCGGCAAATGCCCATGACCATTTTGGTGACATTATTCAACATGACCGGATCATTTAAGCCATTGCTAATGTTGATATAACACATTTTTGGAACAAGTGTTTACATTCTTAGAGAAATATTTCTATACTAGCAGGTAACATTTAGTTGAAAAAATTTTAATTAAAACAAATAACTGATATAAATGCCTATGAGAACAGTAATGGACAAACAGTGCAAATAGCAAACAGCAAACAATGGTATTACAGAAAATGAGTTCTGAAAGTAGATAAAAGTATTGCAAATCATATAGCAGTGTGGATGTAAACACTCTCCCCTACTATGATACAAGTACCTTACCTACATGACTGGATCACTTAGAGCCATTCTTATTTTTTTGAATGTGTGAGGAACCCCACAAAGACACAGGAAGAACATGCAAACTCCAAACAAGCATTGGTCAGAGGTCAGGATTGAACCTTGTACTTTTTGCATAGGAGGAAAAGACATTAACCATTATGCCAACTGGTCTCTACCTCTAAGATGTGCCTAGATGTAGGATGGTAAGTATCACAATGCACTGTACATCTGCTTAACAAGAGACATCTTTTAAAAAAATCTTCTCTCTAGTTTCCTTTTCCATCTCCCCTCTCAGTCTCTGTTCTCCTCCCCCACCTGCCTCTCTACACACACACACACACACACACACACACACACACACACACACACACACACACACACACACACACACACACATATATATATATATATATATATATATATATATATATATATATATATATATATATATATATATATATATATATATATATATATATATATATACACACACACACACACACACACACACACACACACACACACACACACACACACAAGAGCAATGATTTCTTATATGGTATACATGCCTCAGTACCAACATCAGTGATTGTTTGGGAACCTCCTAATTAGCTGTCTGGATCTGTAACTCAAATGTCTCATTCAGTAGTGATCCATTAGCAGGACCTCCAACAATATCCATCTCTTTCCAAGCAAATGCTGCTGCCCTATTTTTGGTGTTCTTTGCTATGTCACTGGCACAATGTCTAATTTTCTAGTAATCATACCAGTACCCTCCAACTGCATCCACATTGTTGACAACTTACTCCCAGATACAGTCACAAAAGGACTTGCTAGCTTTGCCTCTGTCTAACTGGAATGAGCCATGTCACACTAGGGCGTCTATGATGACTTCATTCTCCACATTTTTGTGCAGCAGTTTATCGGGGCCAGATGTCTTGTGTGGCACAGCTGTGTATGAGATAAAACGTAAGAAGAGAAAAATGGGAATTAAACAAAAAATGAGTGTTAGGAAAAGAAACATGTATGAATTTATTTGTGCATCATACACAAAATAAATTAAAATGTAAGGCTCTCTATGAGTACACACAAAGGTAACACAGAAATGTAACCCTGCACACACAACAAAGTAAATTAAAAGCATAGATAATAGTCTGTAAGGATGACAACAATGTGTAATTGTGTACTACATAGCCACATAAAAAATGTATACTGAATTAAAAAGAATAAAGTTATTTGAATCTCTACTTGTGTCGATGGCAGACAGTTATCTTTACATGCTTAACACACTTGTTGGACCCTGTGACATTGTTAATACTGATATAATACATTTTGGAACAAGTGTTCAGATTCTCAGAAAAATGTTTCTATAATGGCAAATAACATTTTCTTGAAAACATAATTAAAACAAATAACTGATGTAAATGCCTATGACAACAACAATGGACAAGCAATGCAGACAACAGACAATGATATTGTGAAATTCAATGCATTAGTAATAACAAAAGAAAATCCCGTTGTAAGAAACAGGAACATACCTTTACAGCAAATCAGTTCTGAAAGTAGGAAAAAGTATTGCAAGCCAAACAGCAGTGCTAAAAAGTGTGTGTATCCAAACACTCTGCCCTACTATGATACAAGTACCTTACCTAAATGATTAGCTTATGTAATGCAGATTCATTCCTGTGAGCACTGTGAATATACAAATCAGGTATCAAATCATTAGCATTCACGAATACCACAATCTGCTGTAAGTGCTGGTAAGGTAAACACGGTGTAAGGACTTACACAATTCTGTACATGTGCCCTAGTAGTGCAAGAATGAGCACTGAGAAGTTTGCAAGTGTGAATGATTAGTGTTACTGCAGGAATAATTGTTTCACACTCCTGCGACCTTGATGCACATTTATTGAGGGTGTCTCAGGGAGAATAGACTTAACAAAAAGTTAGTGCTTACATTTACTGACTTAGGAGAGGACCCCTTCATAACATTAGTATTAGGAAATGCTTATGATCCAACTGGACCTCTGCGTAACAAGTTGTCTGTAGTTAATATAAAGTACATAGTTAAATAATGCAAGCACATATCAAATTAAATCCAAGTGACATTACATTTATGTCAGACCAGCATAAAAAAAGAGGATAATGCTCACAAAAGAAATGTCAGAAAAAAACTGTAGCATTGCAAACAAAATCCAAATGACATAAGACTAGAAAAAAAAGGGTCTATATTAGCATGTCAATTGGGCTGTTCATCAAACGCCCTTATGTCGACACATATAAAACTAAATGCCAAAATCTCAAACAGCCACAACAGTGATTTTTTCCCAGGGAAAAAAAATGCTGGGGTGTTGTCGGGACTTTGCCATTTCTTGCACTGTAATGCAGTCTTGGAATTGGTATATTTAAGTAGGAAGGATGTGGGGGGGGGAGTCGGATCTCCCCACTTTATTTTTTCTGTCAGTTTGGTTTGTTTGCTCTTGGCCCAGTGATTTTTTCCCTAGAGAAAAAATTCACTATTGTGGCTGTTTGAGATTTTGGGATTTTGTTTTATATGTGTTGATGTAAAGGCATTTGATGAACAGCTCTGTTGACTTGGTAATATAGACCCAAATAAAAAGGAGAATTATGGTCACAAAATAAATCCCAGATAATAATTTTAGTATTACAAACACTTTTGCAATTGTGACAGGAATTAGCTTAATTGTTGCAAATGTACCATTCATCTACACATCTACTGGGAATTTACAAAGGACAACAGTTAAAAAAAGGCTCAAGTACCACCTTTAATGTCAAATGATATAGTGTCACCTCTTGTGTATGCAAGCTACTTTCTGTTCATCATAAATATTTCTGTTGTCTGTGGCAAATAGTGAACATAATTTTAAATGTGTCATGTTCACATCATGGTATTAAGGTTCAAATCTCAGTGTGGTGCTGTTTCTGTACCATCAGTAATGTGCATATTTTAATTTTATAAGGCAGACAAAGTTATGAGGATATCACAAAGATTAACTCAAAAATTGTTTTTCCTTCTTCCTTTCCAAGCTGCTTGACATTGCACAATGGAGACTGTCAGTAGTTACTGGCTGTGAACAATGTTTCACTTCCCAAGGCAAAAAATGAAAAATTTAATTTGGTCTGCTTTCAGTAGTGCAAATGATCCTACTGTGCACTTCAGTAAGCACTCTGGATAATACTGAGTGGAGAATATGCACCTTTCAACTTCTCATGTCTATGGTACAATGTGTAATTACAGTGAGATTAGAGGTTCAAATCCATTTTACAGGTAATTTTAATGAGTGGTTCAGAATAAGTATTGGCACACATTTTTATATATGAGTGCATTGTGGGAAACTCGACTATTCTCAGTATTAATAACAACATGTGATATGCATGTAATGAGATATAACATTTTCTAAATTGTGATAACCCAAAAGCAGTAACATAACATGTAGAAAACTGTATTGTATATGGCATATTACATAAATATATCCTGACAGTCAGACATTTCCTTTAAACTGATGTCAGTATTAATTGTATTTGCTGTGTTAGAAGACAGCTAATGTCAGCTGCTGCTGTGGGTCCCTTTTTCATTACTTGGAATTATGTAAAGGCCTGATAAATGTTTGACTGAAATTCAAGTTCTGATGTGGCAAACAGATGTGAAAAGGATTAATGTGTCAGTTTGATCCATTATGTGCTGTGTTCATTGTTTTTATTTTCCTTTCAATTGTTTTCAAATATTTGTTTTATTAATTTTTATTGTACATTTGCTTACCACTTGTCAATGTGCACTGATGATTGAAAAGGGAAAGCAGGCAATAAAAAAAATAATTTGGTCTGTCTTCTGCAGCACACATGAGCCCATGCTGTTCACTGCCATGAACAGACTGTATAGTATTCAGTGGAGAAAATATACCTGCCATCTACCCATCTCTAAGGCACAAGGTGTATGTGAAGTGAATTTAGAGAAACAGGACAGGTAATGCAGAGTTTGAATCAAGTTTACAGATATTTTTAGTGAGTGAGTCTGAATGACATTTTCATAAACTTTTGATTAGGAATGTAAATCTAAATGCAAATGATTATCATAAATATGTTTGCAAAAAATTGTCAATGCTTGCTATATTAGTCCAATATAATGTGTGCAAATTATGTTAACCATGACAATGATTATAGCCCATTTAAAATGCACTTACATAGGTATGATATGCACAGTAGTTTGGTTATAATTATTATGACTCATCATATATCATAACTATGTGAATTGGCAGTAAGTCATATGAAGTATGTATTGAACATACTCCAACATGTATTACTCAGGTCATACAACTCCATGCTGTATTTACAATCACATATACTACCTTTTACATAGAACTCCAGTACTATGAGTAGTTCAAGACACAGACATACAGGTATCTCTTTAGTACACGTTCTTTCATTTTGAAAGTAGCATATCTGAAATGACCATATTAGAAAGGAAGTTATGCTGTGACATTGACAGTTTATGAGTAAAATTTAACATTGTATCCTTATTTTTTCATGGATTTGATTCCAAGGTGGTACTACTCAATTTGGATAGTGTGTAACTCCCAACAGCCCTATATGCCACAGCTCATAGAATTTTACCTTAAACCAAGAATGGCTATTTTATTATCTATGTATTTTACATTTGTTTATCAGGAAAGTCCAAGTGGGCCAAAAAGTGCCCATTTTCAGCTGAGGCCCGGGGAGAAAAGCTCCACAATCACAATCTTTCAAAAATCAAGTACAGATATTTTAAATCACAAAGTATCATGTTACACTACAAAACATCAAGTACAGCTATTTTAAATCACAAAATATGTTACACTACAAAACATAAAAGTAAAAACATGATGTAATGAGAAAAACATAGAATATATGTTTCATAACTGAATGCAATGAAAAGCAATAACATGAGTTGGGGAAAATATGTGAGGAAAATACTCATTAGTGATATTATTTGCTACGTAGATTCTTCTTCTTTCAGCTTTTCCCAGTTAGGGGTTGCCACAATGGATCACCTGTCTGCTCATGATTGGCAGTGGAGTTTTACAGTGCCAAGTTGCCGGCCCCGTGCCCAACCTTTCACAGAAGGCACACACTCATGCTTAGGGCCAATTTAGAGTGTCCAATCCACCTACAGCATGTCTTTGGGATGTGGGAGGAAACCGGAGCACCCTGAGGAAACCCACGCAACCACAGGGAGGACATGCAGACTCCGCACAGAAGATGCCCCAGCCAAGGATCGAACCAGAGAACATCTTGCTGTGAGGCAACAATATTTGCTACATAGATTAGTATGTGAAAATGAGACCTAAGACAATTCAAATAAGATATTTAAAGATATATTAGAAATTACATGATTTGAGACAGTGAGGTGAAATTGAGTGATGTCGTAGTATGAGAGATGGTGTTCTTATTATTATTATAGAAGGAGGAAGGATGTAATGGAAGGAGATTATAAGAAGATTGCAGGATAAGGTGTCTTCAAGTAGCTTAGGTGAATAGGGAAGGAAGAGGTAGAGGAAAGGGGCTGCAGAGATGTAGTGGCAAAGGCAAGGTAGTGGGAAAAACAAAAGAAGGGAGTGGAGCAGGATGTTGGAGAGGGTTGTGAAGTGTGATCTAGGTTGAAAGTGGTGATTTAGGTGTAGTGAGTAAGTTCAGCCAGGATTGGCACAGGATAAGGTCCCAGATTTTGTAAAGTATTCTTTTAGGGAGCATTTAAAGGTGGGTAGGTTAGAAATAGTTCTGGTAGTTATAGGCAAGGAGTTCCATTTATTTGCTACTAAATATGAATATAGACTTTGTCCAGGGGATTTATTTGTTTTATTTTGTGGTGAGACGTTGAGTACACCATAGAACATTTCAGTGTTTAACACTGGAGCAGAATGTTTTCTGCTCTGCTTACAGGGCTTAGTTAACTGTGTTTGCTAATATTTGCTATTTCTGTACAAACTACTGCATTTACTTTTAGTGCTACATTAGTTGTTTAAAAAGTAGTATCTGCTCTGCTTTAAGGGCTTAGTCAACTGGGGATACTGTTATTGCTACACTGGTTATTTCTTGTCTGTATTATACCTCACTTATCCTTCTGATTCTGTAGGGTTTTTGTAGGTCTGATCTGTCATGTGCCTTTTCTTACTTTCTAGGTATAACCTTTTGCATGTGTGCCTCTTTATATCTTGCAGCTTCTCCTGATGGGTTAAAGACTCTGTGGTCATCCCCTGCCAAACAGATCTGCCCAGCAGAATATCTTGAGAAAGAGTTATAAATCTGCTTAAGTTACCTGCTTAAAGCAGCTCCAAAAACAAACTAAAACCTCAGCTTTCTAGCTCAACTGTAGGTGTTCCTTCTACTGTAATTTATCTGCTTTTTAAAAAGTGAACTGCTCCTTATCATTTAAAGTATTACTACAGGGCAGGTGAGCATACATACAGGTTAGTTTTTCTGGCTGTAGTAACTTAGTTTGGCCACCAGGAGGCAACACATGCCAGCAGTCTACCATATTCCTTGTTTTAACTAACAATAGTACCAATAGCTTTAAGTTTAATGTTCTTTTAACTCTCAATTGTTCCAGTATATGTAGGTTTAATGTTGCCAACCACATTCTAGAGTGTTATTTAACCCTAGTATGTCTTCTGTATCCTTTATCTCCTGTTTTTAAATTCATATCTGCAACATTTCCATCTCTGGCTTGCTCTCTTCTTACCTCTTCAGCTCTGATTTTCAGTTGCTTCTTTTCTGATTGTTATTTTTAGTGCTGTTTCACACTGCTGACTAGGCCCTGTCAGTACTGGTTCCAACCAGCTAGGCCACTGTGATATCCATCTCCGCCCTCTCTCCAACCCCTTCCCCAGTTTCTTTCACTTTCTTTTCTTTCCAACCCCTCCCCCGGACTCTTTAACTTTCCCTTCCTTCCTGTGGTGCCATCTTTATCTCTTTGAACCACTCTAATCCTTTCCCTATACCACTGTTAGAAAGTCCCTTACCCCTTTTGCATACTTTCCTCTGAACTTGCCTTCCACTCCACTGATTATTTATTTATTTTTTTTGTTCATTGACCTTGATTCTTCCTTCCCTTGGCTCTACCCACTCCATTCGCCCTGCGGGCTCACTCCTCCCGCAAATCCCACCCGCCCCAAGTATCTCTACATTTATACTTAGCTAGCCACTCCCACCACTTCCACTATCCACCCCATACTACTGATCATACCCCCAAAATCCCCTCCCACAGTTCATCCATTAAAGTAAGCCTACCCTTCAGAATTTACTGCCAAACACTACTTATCCTGATAAACTACCAAACAACTAACCTAAACTATAATTTCTTAATCAAATAAACTAACTTCCCAACTTAACTAACCCTTACTACCATCCTAAAACCAACATCATAACCCTTAAGCCTCTGACCCTACTTACTCAAATAATACTTCTAATTACCTTAACTTACCTAAACTATATCACCCAACCTACTAATGAAAACCACTCCCTCCCATTTCACACCACTACCCCATCTTTTACAAAGTACACATTTACTGATACCCTTTTATTTCCTATGTCTCTATCCCTTCAACATTAGCATACTCTTCCCCTATAGACTCCTACCTAACTCTAAAAACACTGTTCCCAATTACACTAGTTTAATGTCCACAAAACTCTCTACCTGTATACTACACCCCAAACAAACCAAATACCTTATCCATAATCTTATCTCTATCCTTCTCTTCAGGGACATCTACCTGAACCCAGGCCCCTCTATCCCACTGAATCCAGCCCCCAACCCCACCCCCCAAGCAACAGGCAAAACCCCTCCACTTCTCAGCTGTAAATACTCAGAGCCTATGTAACAAAATTCCAAACCTTCATGCCTGGCATCCACATAACCAGCCTGATATTCTCTCCATCTCAGAAACCTGACTTAAGCCCCACATAAAAGATTCTGAACTAACTCCTCCCAACTACAGCATGTTAAGAAATGACAGAACACAAAAAAGGGGGGTGGTGTAGCACTCAGCATCCTTCTTAGTCACCCCCTATACCAAACCCTTTCCCAAATTTGCCAAGGCAGAAATGATACCAGCCCTACTCCACCTAAACAAGCATAGACTCATATTTGTTCTCTCCCTCTATATTCCCCCTGAAGACAATATCTCATCCCTTGAAGATGTTCTCTCTTGGGTCTCTACCAATATTACTCATGAAACCATAATCCTAGGCGACATGAACATAAACTGGACCACAGTCCAATCTCCCACTAACTCACTCAATGTTAACTTATATAACTTTATGCAGCTAATCAATTCCACTACCAGGCCTTCCAAGAACTCCATTACTGGAAGTAGAATAGACTGAATTCTAGTATCCCATCCTCACTATATCTCAGATAGTGTTATTCTCCCAGAACCACTAGCTGACCACTTCCCCACTTTTGCCTGCCATCTCCCCTCTTCCATACAACTAACTCACACCTATATTTCTACTCACTGCCTAAAAAAACTTCAATTCTGAAACCTTCTCAAATGCACTAAAAAGAAGAAACTGGAACTCATTAAAGACTCTTCCCCCTAGATAATGTTATCTCCTACTTTAACTCTACTTTCACAAACTTGCTCAATTCCTTTGCCTCTAAAAACAAAATGTACAAAAAGTAAGCCTGTACCCTGATTAACCAAAAGCACCTTAGCTACTATGCAACTTCGTGACAAAGCCTGGATACGTTACCATAAAATAAAACCACTATCACCCTTAAGAAATATAGCATTACAAAATAACGTCAAAAAACTTATTACCTCGGACCA
Organism: Protopterus annectens; assembly: GCF_019279795.1. Taxonomy (NCBI): domain Eukaryota; kingdom Metazoa; phylum Chordata; order Ceratodontiformes; family Protopteridae; genus Protopterus; species Protopterus annectens. The sequence goes on along the minus strand of NC_056748.1, from coordinate 640,279,047 downwards.
CAAACCAACCATAGCACCATTCCCAAACTATTTTGGAAAGGAATCTCATCTATCCTCACACGGGAAAAAAAGAAAACCCTTGCCCTAACCCAGATGCCTCTTTCTTCATAGAGTCCATAAGCAAGCTAACATCATCCTTCACCAACACCTCTGCAACCCCTCCTCAGCCTCCTCTAGCATCCCTTGCCCCCAACCTCCACCCTTCTCTATCAAGCCCATCTCTATATCCACCATAAAAAACTTCTCCTAAAATTAAAACCTGGTTCCAGTGACTCTGATGAAATTCCCTCTTACTTCCTAAAAGTAGCCGCAGAAGCCATTGCTCTCCTTATCAGCATACTAATTAATTGGTCTATCTCAGAAAGTCAGGTTCCCCAGCTCTGGAAGAAAGTCTTTATTATTCATCTACATAAAGGAGGCAATAATAATGACATTCCAAACTTAAGCCCTGTTGCTATCTTATCCCCTATTTCTAAGCTTCTTGAAAAATGTATCTACCAGCAACTCTTACCCTATCTCATCAACAACCAACTTCTTATCCCCACACAGCATGGATTTAGACCTGGTCATAGCACCTCCACTGCCCTCCTCTCCTTCCTTGAAACAATTAACAAAGCCCACTATTCTGGCCATTTCATGTCCACCCTTCTCCTCAACCTCTCCATGGAGTTTGACACTATTCCCCACAACGTGCTTCTTAATAAACTCTACAACCGAAACTTATCCCCTTCCTGTACCAAGTGGTGCTCCAGCTACCTTCACAACCAGAAAACAAGAGGTTGAATGGAATAAAGCCACTTCACCCTTCCTTAATACTCCCACAGGTGTCCCCCAAGATTCCATTTTAGGCCCCCTACTATTCAACATATTCAGTAATGATTTCTACCAAGTCATTCCAAACTCCAGCCTCATCCAATATGCTGACAATTCTACCATTATCTGCTCCCCCCTTCTATCCCCACTCTAAATAAGCTTACAGAAAGCACCTTCTCCTCTACTGAGCAGTGGATGCTAGACAGCCTTCTTGCTCTTAATGCAACCAAAACTAAACGTATGTTATTCACTGCCTCCAAAACCTCCTGCCTAGATAAACACTCATTCATAATCACCAGCAAAAACAATACTCCCCTAGAAATATTCTCTGACACTAAACTACTAGGAGTACTCATAGATGATCAACTAAAATTTGACAAACATTTACAAGTAAATATAAAAAAAACACCAAAAACTTGGTATGCTATACCGCCATAATCGTTATATCTCGCCTTCCACCAGGCTCATACTAGCCAATACTTATCTCATCCCATCCCTCCTATATGGTGCATCTATCCTCACCAACCTGCAATCCTCCCTCAAAACAAAACTTTCCTCTTGCTATAACAAGATATCAAAATTTGCAGCAAGTCACAGAGCCATTTCTCACCATTGTAATTCTCTTCACCAACTAAACTGGCTTGATCTACCTAACCTTCTCACTTATACCCAACTCATCCAAGCACACAGACTCATTTACAACCCCTCACTTTGTCCCTCCCTAGCTACTATGTTTGAAATGCATGAACCAGACCGACTTCTAAGATCTAATTCCCAAAAACTAATTAAATTGCATAAACCCACACGTCCAGCTGGGAATCACCTAATGTCCTTCTCTCTTGCATGCCTCTGGAATTCTCTACCATCTCCTATCCACATCACCAGCAATCTCTCCTCATATAAAACCTTGCTGCACTCACACCTAGCTTCACAATGGAAGTGTTCCTGCTTCCATCCTACCTAATCCTTCTAATACCACTTTCTACTCTCCTAGAACTAAATACACCATCACTGCCTCCTATAGTTCCACAGCTCTACTGAACTATTCGGCCAACTACTTAACAGTTACTCTATGCTGCTACTTTTATAAAAAATATATATATATTGCTTTTTAATGAACCATATTGCTGTATTCTATCATTAACCTTTTCTTATCATATTTACTTTGTATTCTTATGAGATAATCTGTAATATATATGTGCAATGTGTACTATGTATTTGTATTTTTTGGAGCTTTTCTCCCCAGGACTCCATTGAAAATGGGCTCCTTGTGGCCCAATGGACTATCCTGGCAAACAAACTACAAATAAATAAATAAATAAAGCATGTGTAAATAGGTTGAGCATCACACATGGCCAAATCTCACTGCCATAATATACATCTCCATTGTTTATGGATGTAATCATTGCCACTGTCTCTGTCAATCTTTCTGTTTTCATTTGCACAAATGCAGTTGCCAAGGCTATGCATCTTAGTGTACTGGCTTTTAGAAATGAGATCTGAATTGGGCACCATTTCAGACACAATGTTCTAGCTGTACTTCTGCAGAAACAGCTAGTGAAGGTGAGGATGGTATTCCATTTAGAGCACAAAAATGGCATGTTAAGGAGTCCACATTTTTGTGGCAGTCCTCATCTAGTGCTACAGATGTAGGCTGCTGCAGTGGGAACATACTGGATCTCAGTATAAGACTGAGGCTTGGAATAGCTTGACCAAGGTTTATCTAGTGGCTGGCATTCCAAACATTGGGACGCAATGACATCACCATTCCAATAACATGAAGATGTGCAAGCATGACCTCCTGAGCCAATAGGAGTAGTAATTTAATATGACACGTACCCCTCAGTTATGCAAGTCTAGTAACCCATCACAAGTCAATAATATAGCATGTATTAGTCAGTCAATGCACTTATTCATTAAGCTTTCACATCTTTTCTTTTTTTTTCCTGTAGTGTACAGCTGCAGAAGAGATAGCAGAGACCTGTGAGGTACATCAGGACAGACTTTGCGTCTTTTGGCTTTTCCCGGTTAGGGGTCACCACAGCGGAACTCTGGTCCACTAATGATTGGTAGTTGATTTTTACATGCTGAGTTACCAGCTCTGATGCACAACCTTCAACAAAGGTACGCCCCATTCACACGTCTCCATGCAGAAGACCCTCTAGCTGAGAATCGAACCGGGCAGCATCTTACTGTGAGGCGACAATGCTACCGCAGCACCACCACCACGGGTTCTACATCAGGAGAGACTGGCTTGTTCAAAGAGGCAAGGCATAAGTATGCATTAGGTCCGAATGCAAGCCAGATAATTTTCAGTCCATCAGTTCATATCATCTTGATAAGGCATATCTAAACTTTTATATCAAGCATACATGCCTTCTCTAAAAGCTGTTGATGATTGTATTAGGCAATGAATACACCATCTTAGTTGTATGTGGTTCAATTCCCTGAAGCAGAAATTAACTTTTATTACAGGACAGTATTTCTAAAATATTAACTTCAGTACTGAATGACATTAGCATTTAATGTCAGTAACTGCGATTATTAACTTGGAAAGGATTTATCCGCTATGGCATAGTCAAAAATGTTTCATTTTCTTATATAATAGCATTGATATTGATTTATTTTATGACATATTAATGTCTTCACATCATATCTGGATGTGTCAAAGGTAAACATATTTATGTGTCATATTTATTTATGTATTGAAGTAATAAAATTATGTTACATGCCATTGATTTTATTCTCTTTTTGTATCCCCCAACCCTATCTCTCTCTCTGTCTCTCTCTCTCACACTTACTCTTTTTTTGGGGGGGATACATTGCTTCTGAAAACAAAATGACTATCAGCACAGGGAGTTAGACCAACCACTGCAGCTTGGCCCACCATACTCACAGTTGGCTGCGATGGCACCACCACCACAGGCAGCACAGATCTCCAGCACATCTGGGTAAAAATCTGTCAGCGTTGCCACCGCAACTCATGTCATAACTGCTCCACCTGCTCTTTCCCAGTTGTCAATACAGTGGTACCTCTGAGAGAAGTGCTAGTTTAGGTGGTGATTTTTATCACCCATCAAAAGCTAACTGGGCTGTTGGTGGGTGTAAAGGAGGGGGTTCTCTGTACCAAAATCAGTTGAAAAGGTCTGGTGTGGATTGCCAAATTGATGCCATGTCTAGCACTGATTCAGGAAACAGACAGGATATAGTAATAATAGTTCTGAGGGTGAGGACTAGATTGTCAGTGTTCAAGCTGGTCACAGATGTGCCTGTGATGTCCCTTACCTGTTCCCAGTGATGGTGGCCTCCAACCTGTTACATGCATTCCTATCCCTGTCTGTCTTGTATATCTTGTATGTCTGTACCTGCTTCCTAACCTTATGTCTAAAAAAATAGCTCTTCATGTCACCTGAATGTCATCCTGATACAGATGATTTGATCCAATTGACTGTACATTATTCTATTGTTGTCACCCATCCTTGGTATGGTGACTATCTCAATTCATCAAATTCTGAGTATAATTCTATAGTTATGTTGTGATGAAGTGGATAACTATAGTGCTGACTCATCACCATTTGGCAAATGTATGTATTTTTTCCCCTATGTCCTCCCCTCTGCTTGCCCCATATGTTTATCACTGCCCTAATTTAATCTGGTCAAAAAACAGAAATGCATACAACACACGTGGCCAGAAATGGCCCAACAAAGTGCCTTCACTATTTGTCCTCAGCATTTGTGTGGAGCTTGGCATTGTGGACTAGTACTGATTGATGGTGAATGGCATTTTCTATCTAGTAAATTCACCAATAAGGCTGCATTTGTGCAAATGTGCTCAAACCTGCTCCTCTATAAGTGGATAGAGTAAAATCACTACTTTCACACAGTTACTATAACACTTGTTAGGCTGCTAGATGTCATGAAGTTAGAGTTCCATTCTTGTGTGTTATGATGATTTATATGTCTGTAGACTGATGTTTTAGCATAGTGTCATGGGTTCAATTCCAGACGTATGTCAAACTAGTATTGATGTTATTTTATAGTACTAGTTGGTGTAGAAGTGCAAACATCTTTATTTCTCTGAAATGACAACATTTAATGAACCAGTCAAGAAAAGGAAAATAATATACAGAAAACAATTTTAACAGTGGAGCACTAAAGCATTTCTGGTGACATACTCACCCACTATTATCCAGCTGATGTCTTAATCATGTTTCTACTCTCCTACTCCTCCTCGCACCCTATAGCAAACACTTTATTAATTTGTAAAATAATGAGGAAATACCTTAGAGTAACACACCACAAAGACGGTTCTAAATGTCCCATAAACCAAAGTCTTGGTATGTCTCTCTTCGTCTCTTTCTTTCTTTCTGTCTATCTTCACCCCTTCTGTCTCATTGCTTTTTACTGTTGCATACTTTTTAAGATGTTGCATGTAATGTTCATCTTACGGCATTTTACTATTGGCATTAATGTGATGAAGTGCAATGCCTGCATCCATCCTTGTTTCTGTAAGTTGTCACTGTACCTACAATTATGCAATTTTAACTTCATGAAGTATGACTTCCTTTATGGTGTGCTGAGTTAATACTTAGATCTATAGACTGTTTTTTGCAGAGTATCAAGTTGTAAGCCGGAGGTATGTCAACATTTTGTTGACTGTTTTAGTACACATTTTATATGTAGCTGTTGGCTACATTTTATATCGAGCCACTATTATCCTGCTCCTCTGTTTCTCTCCCCATCTATTGCTCTACTGCCTTCTGTGTTATCAGTCTGAGTCCTCTGCATTTACACGATGCCTGGCACTGATCAGCAGTACTAACTGATGATAAATGGCAGTTCATGTCTTATGGCAAAATCTTGTCGTTTTTTTTTCCCTTAGACCACATTACCATAGTTAGCTTCACTCAAATATGCTTAAGTCCACTGTGGTATAGAAAAACAGATCAAACGTAATAAAGTGTGATATAGTTACTCTTCCATATCTGTTATGCTGATGGGTGTCACATACAGTCTAAGGGATGTTATATTTGATATAACGATGATGAAGGCTGCTGCCTACATGCTCCCTTTCTTCTACCTGTTATCAGTGCCCCTTACAATGTGTAATTTAAACTTAACTACAGTATGACTTCCTATGTGGTGAGCTGAGATGATCCTCTTATCTGTACACTAGTAATTTACACTGTCAAAAGTTTGAATCCAGAATTATGTCATACAAATATGTAATGTTTGCCCATATTAATAATATGTGGATAACTGTATATTACATATGTTAGTAACCCACCATCATCCTCCTTATGTCCTCATCATGGTTCCACTGTCCTGCTCCTCCTTGATCCAGATTGGAAACACTTTATTGTATGCAGCAATATATCTAGAATGTACAGATTTTAAAAGGATGTCCACATTTCTGCATCATAATTTTTGGTGTGTTCATCACAACATTTGTGAATTTCTGGCAAACCATCAATGATTGAACTCATGTAGTAATGCCATATATTGATTGTCACAATATATACAGAGGTCAGAAAATATTTTTTTTATAGTAGAAGTGAAAGTTTATAAAGGCAGCATTTAGAAAAGTGTCTCTTTGATTTTGCTTTTATACCCATTATCTTTTGCATTTGTATATACAGAGCCTGAAAGAATTATCATGATGACAACCCTGAGTGTAACACATCACAAAGATGTCCACAACTGTCCCATATAGAAATCTCTTTGTGTAGCTCTTTGTCTGCCACATCCAAATGTCTCTGTCTTCCCACTCCTTTTGTCTCATCATTCTTTCTCCTCTGCATTTGTATGATGCCTGGGGCTGAGCAGCACCTGTAACTTCCAGGAAATGTCAGTGCACAGCTTATGGCAAAATCTTTTTGAGTTTTTATCTTCAGGTGCATTCGTCTGATGCCCTTCACACTACTGTGCCTAGTCTTAATGTGTTTGGTAAAGACAGACTGATAGCACTATGATGGGACATTTCATATCGTCTCTTCAGCAGGCTACAGCATACAATATACACCATATGGGATGTTGCAGTTGTAAGTAGTGTTATGAAGAATGCTACCCACAAACTTCCTTGCTTTATACTGTTTTCATAGTTTAGGTTTCTGCCAGCATTATCATGCTTGGTTCCTTGTGTTTCATATTCATTCACCAAATGTTCATATCTTCCCAGAAATAACTTAATTTTAATTACTTTAGGTCATTAGGTACAATCAAGAATTTATTTGTTAGCAAGCATACTACAGTACGCATATTTAGACAATAATGCTAATACACACGCATAAGGTGATGGTATCAATGTGGTTTCATTTCAATCTATGTTCAGAAGTACATTAATTATGACACATACATATCTGTTATTGATGTATTGACTTTTTATTCTCAATCATGTCATAAAAATGCATGCAGTTGCATGACAACATTTGCAACATGCCTCAAATACATACAAAGTCACTAGAAATGAGGGCTGTGTAAGTATAACTGCATTATCCATATCATGAGTAAGGTACTGCAACTGTCATTATTAATGTGGAAATCATGATGTATAAAACATTAACATAACACATATGTGTTCAGGATTTCATCACAATCAGACCTGCTTGTCTGTCTATCCTCATTTGCGTGAAGGTTGGCATGGAACAGTATTGACTACTGCTAATTCCTGTTCGAAGTTCAACACCTCAATATATCATTACACACATGCTAATACTTTGCCACCAGCCCCACAAATGAGCTTGTCAGCGTTGCACTTCAGAAAAAGATTTTGAAAAAATAAAAGTATTGTTAGAGGCTTGTATACTTTTATATGCAGTATTGGACTATTGCACTCATGGTATGTGGATTTAACTGTGATGACTGAGCAATTCACTCTGTGATGTTATATCTGTACTCCAACAGTTACACTTGGAAATGACTGGCAATGGTATGGAAGCTTTTCACACATACCTCATCAGTGTTTTTTACCAGTACATTGTTTCCTGTCTGTATTTATACTGCACATTGTCCAAGTATGAGGAAATACCATTGATAATGACTTGGCAATTGATTACTGTTTGCATACAATCATCATGAACTGAACAGTCATGAATGGTTGGTTGTCAATCTGCTGTGTCATCAAAACATCATCATCTAAAACAGGTACATGTAATTTTCACTACTGCAATGTACATGAATGACAACACAGATAAGAAATTTAGCAGTATCAAATTACCTGTGATCATCACCTTGCTGTTACTCCTGCCTTTCGATACACATCTTTTCACCAAAATCTGTGGCTTCTCTGGAACATACCAATGACGTCATCCTCTCTCACTCTAGAAGATAGTTGTCATATGTGATGCTTGCAGTTAACACAGTGTTCTCTAGATTGTGTAAATAGATAGGTAGGTGGTTCAAATCTAACAGTGGTGAACTTGAATGTGTGTCTGTAGTGTCAGGTAAGTATGACTTTGGCAACAGATGTGCTGTGTCCACATCCACTCAGGAGAAACATTAAAACTGGGAGAGGAATCACCATCACTTTGTCCTACGTTTACCACAAAAGTCACTACACTAATGAGGTCATCATTTCATAAGTGTACTCTCTCACTATAGAAGTCAGCCTTTGGCACATGTAGTTAATAAAGTAGTCTCTAGATTGCATAACTAGATAGGTAGGTGGTTCTAACGTAACAGTGCTGAACGTGTGTGTGTGTTTTTCAAGTACATATAACTTCATCAGCAGAAGTGCTGTATATTCTTTCAGTCAGGAGAAGCATTTAAACTGGGAGATGACTTCTCCATACCCTTAGTTCACTTTCCCCAAAGCATTTTCTCTACAACACTCTGATGAAGTCATCCTTTCAAAAGTTTAGTCTCTCATTATAGAAGTCAGATTTTTTGCTGTGGTGTGTGCAGTTGTTACTGTTCTCTGTAGATTTTGTAACTAGATAGGTAGATGGTTCAAATCTGGCATTGCTTAAATAGTGTGACTGTGTGTACTGTCATGAGCAGTTGGCTCCATCACAGCACCCATTATGTGCACTTCCACTTAGGAGACATGCTTTCAGTAGCAGAGCGCTAACCTATAAATTTCTAGCATCCCCAGGCAAAACCTAATATTTTTTATACACTGATTAGATAATGCTTTCACAACTGCATCATCTCACAGTTCAGTAGTACAAGTTTTTCTGTGGTGCTGGCTGCTGATACTGTGCTATGTAGACTGAGTAACTAGACAGGTAGATGGTTTGAATATAGCACTAATTGACTATTGTTAGTGTAGGATTCTTTGTTGGGTTGGGTAGAAAAGGTTTTAAGCACATGTAGAATGTATAGCTGAGGAATGTTATTGTGCTCTTATACCACTTTCTTTTCTTTTTAACCGAACCATTATCCTGTTAAGCAAAGGTGATGTCATCCATTCAAATGTGCACTTGCCACAATTATAAACCAACATGATTTGGGGTGCTTTTGATTCAGACATTGTTCTCCAGCTTGTGGTCTTAGGTTGTCAGTTCAAATCCAGCAATTACTCATTAGACTCAGTTGTGTCAATATGACTGTGAATGTACATGAAGATAACAATGTTGTCACCGATCTATCTGCTGTGTAAACATATCATGAGGATTCGTTTTACAAGAATGTCTGTTAATTTTTCACAGAGAAATGATTTGTTTAATTCTGATAATGCCATTTGATGAACTTTGCCTTTTTTAATAGTAATATTAAACCTTTTCCTCTGGCTTGATGAAATGCGACAGTGTTTCATACGTTGTTGCCTTAGTAAGCCATGGTTTCCAGCCCATGATTATCTGCACATTGTGCATTATTGGGAGTCTATTGCCACAGCGATGACTGGATTATGCAACATGTGCACTTGGGTGGACCTACCATCATGCAACATTGTGTGAAATTAGACATATCACACAAATCTCTTAACCAAATTACAAGCACACATATATGCCTTGCAGATATAAGAGGATGCAATTCCTTCAGAAACACAAATATCTCACAATTGTAGTAAAACGTCTCCCATGGTATGTTCATTTTTCATAATATCATGTAGCATCTGTCATCACATAAGTAGGTAGATGCTCAAAAGGACATTGAGTGACTTTAATCATTGTGTGTCAGTATACTGCTATGCATGAATGACATCCACCACAGTTGTGTACAATTACAGTGGGGGAGGTCTCCCCTATCACTTTTACCTCCTAAAGCTAGCTTTCAAAACAAACATAGAATGTAATGACTTCACATAGGTAAAGTTTCACAGTTGTGTTGTGAATTTTACTGTGGCATGTGTGATTCGTACACATTTCATTAGCATGTGGACTTACATAGGAAGCTGTTCAATTCCACCATAGGATAAAATTATGTGAGTGTACTGACATGACAGAAACACCATTGCATCAAGTTATTTGTATCCATTTTTTTCTGCTGGGCAAACAACTTTCAACACATTTGGTAATTTTATGGTAGTGAAACAGGTGTTTTGAGATTCTTACAGTGTTAATGCTTCTGTGACACATGCAGTGAGTACTGACTCATATAGTATATCTGCACAGATAGAGCATGGTTTGAATCCGGGACTGAGTGTGTGGACAAAACAATGAGGAAGGAAAAGACTGGCTTGGCTAAGCAACATTAATATTGGACTGTTCACAGCTGTGTAAACGTTAACCTAGGTACCTCCTTTTCATCACTCCAACAAATTAAATTAACATCAGAAGACCTGTCTTATTTCACACCTTAATTTCTGTTATGTGTGACCATCTCTATTATTTTCTCCTGTGGCAGACAAAGTAAATACAGAGCTCTGTAGAGTGTGTAGTATGACTGACAGGGGTTTCAATCTGGCAATAACTGTCTGTCAGATAACTGTGTCAGACAGGAGTGGCTTAGGTAAAGACAGTCCTTTTGACACTGTCAGAGATTGATGTAATCTCTTGAAGGGTGTTCTTCATAACACAACTGATATGTCTGTTTTTGTGACATCATTGTATGATATGCACCTGTATGAGATCTGCCATGACATGTGTTTGAGTCTGGCAAGATGCAAATGCTGAGTGTGTCAATGATTACTCTCAGGCATTACTTATTTTCCAAATAATAATGCTCTGTATTACCTGTTGTTCACATTGTAGAGCTTTAGAGGACATGAGGGCTTATATAACATTTCTTACCGTGTGGCATGCTGCATAATCATTAGAATGTGTGTGTGTGGGGCTAAGTTATGAGGCTTTTTGTATTATATATTACGTATTTAAATACACATATATAGCTGCTATGTTCTGTTTATGTTGTTTACTTGCTATTATGCCAGTGTTTTATGTAGTCCCTTGTGAACATGCCCAGTATAATGATGCAGTAGATATGTACCATTTAGCAAAGAGACCCTTAAGTAATGAATGTCATGAGATATTTGTGTCATTTGTTGTTCTTTGTCAAGACAATTGAATTAGCCTCTGTAATGTTGCATTTAACAAAGTCCCCACAATGGCATTAGTGACGTATGGGTGGAGGATAACAGCATTTGTCACAGGCCAGTGTACATTTGGTGTATGTGCAATTAAATCTACAACAGGTCACTTAGTAATACACGTTAATGCTTCATCTGGTTGTGTTGACTGTATTGTATGTTACTGCAGTGTCATACAGTTCTAACTACTGTTTTTTTTTAAATACAGTACTTACTACTTTTATTTTTTTTTAACAAATATATCAGTGAAAATAAGCTGCCTTCACATCTGTGCTTCAATACACTTTATTCAAGTCAGTGTATCTGGTGTCCCAATTACACCAGAAAGGAGACACATAATTTCATTGATAAAAGTAACATCAAGGGTGTAGCCAGGATTTTCAAATGTGTACTCACAGCTCCCAGACTGCTGCCCCCTCAACAAGCCACACCCATGTTAACACTGCTGACCAAGCCACGCCCCTTCATCTTGCTGATCTCTGAACAGATCACTGGCAAGTATTTGCCACGTTAGTAATTACTTACATGATGAAGCAGCATTATTTAATTTCAGAAGTGCATCTTCCTTAAGTCAAAAAACAAAATACCTTTCCATTTACACTAGGGTAGATCAATCAGTTTGCCCCCCCTCCAAGATTACTCTTCTTCCCCTTGGAGCTCCTAACTCCTGTAGTGCCTCAGAGCTCCAGTGCTACTGACTAGCAGGCTCTAGGCAGCACATGCTCCACAATGTTGTGGTCTGTGGGTACAACATATAGTGCTCTCCCTAGGTAACACCCAAGCTACGAGCCACAACTACCTGGCTTCTACCTGCATGGGTCACATGGCAATGGCTGTTCACTCCTACGGCCTACACTCACATTAAGCCTTTTGGAATAGTAAACCTTACATTCCCAACAACAAATACATTTTAGCTAGGCTCAGTCATACTGCCACTGACAATAAATGAAGATGTGTATGTATGGGAGTCAGTCAAGCAAAAACTAAACTAAAGCAGTAGAAAGTTATATCCTTACTACTTTGCTTACATTCTGTGAATCTCAAGATTTTGCTGAAAGGAAATTGGTTAAAGCAAGAAAATTACCCTATGCCCCAGAAACAGTGGGTCTGCACTTGCTCTAAGGTGCTTTTTATTTGGAGTTTTTTCTAGTCTTATGATCCACTGATAGTCTGAACAAAATTATTGGAATGAAATGAAAAAAAATCAAGGAAAAGTTATGCCCAAAGCTTAATGTTCAAAGCTGACATGATATAACCAAATATGCTGCAAAGTCAACAGCTTCTAAAGACAAAAAGCATATCTGCAAATCTAGGCTGCCTCCCTACCCTCCCACAAAATGAAAACTTTTTGTATAGCCCTATGCTGTTACATGCTGAAAGAACAAATGAAGACACTCACGTATGATTGTGAAAAATGTTAAAGAAACAGTTACCACACCGTTCTCAGCCCCCTTGTAAGCTAGTGTAAGTAATCTCATGTGAACACATCTGAGTAGTGCTAGTTTCTGACTATGCTGGGTACAGGGCATTAGTTGGGGATTGGGTCCCTCTATTAAGTCTGTTTCAAATTTCCACTGTACAGAATAATTTACTGCCAAGATCTATAAATATTTAAATAGTTGCATAGATACATCTTTCCCCTCAGAAATAAATACAACACTAAATTCAAAAATAAAGCCCTATGGGCAGCATAATAAAAAAAATACTCATTGCAGGCAAAAATAAATGTAACTCTCAGAAAGCCAAAAAATCTTGCTAAACTAAACAAGGAACTCAGGACCGTGATTAAATCAAAGTCTGTTATGGGGCAAAAATATAAACCCAGGTGAAAGATAACAACAAATTATTTTTTTAACTGTGCTAGAAATCTCAAACAATGACTGGCACTACAGTGAGCTAATGACAAATGATATCATATACTTGGACCAGAGGATATAGCCAATCCACTGGCCAACTAATTCAGATTGAACTTCACCCCCCAATCTTTCCAATATTCTCACATCAAATACCTGCATCTATAACCCCAACAAATCTCTCAACATTTTCTGAAGTTACTACCTAGGGCAAGAACATAATGTCTGTTAGGACTGGATAACATACTAGGCTGCCTACCGGTTACTCTGAACCTGGTATGTTGAACCCCCTACAAAGGCTATTCAATACTAATCTCAAAGTAAGTTTCATGCTGGATGAATGAAAGACTGCAACAGACATTCCCCTTGCATGAAGGTGGGACTTCAATGGGCCTAGGCAATTATATACACATAAACCTAACCAGTCTCATCTGGAAACCTGTGTCAACAATTAACTGTCCCTTGATCACCAAATATTCACTATTGTAAGGAAATCCTTTTTATTGTACAGATTATATCTAAAGGTATATCATCCAGATCCAGGCACATAATTATTCCCCTCTACTTGGCACTCATTAGGTCAATCACTGAGTATAACCCCTTTTGGTATGTAACCGTTAAAACACTTGTCACAAGTGGATGTCATCTAACCCTGAAACATTTAGGAAATATTCCAAAACAAACCTCCTACTAATGAGTTATACCATGGTAAAATTTTCAGCCCCCCCAAACCATGCGAACTCTGCTACCAATATGGAATTGTTACAGAAACCCTATACCATTATGTAAACAGCTGCATTGCGGCAGCTGTACCTACAAGGAATAAGTAGAGAACTAACTCAAACAACAAGCCACCCTGGTGGAATCCAGATATCAACATGGTGTATAAAAAGGAGGAAAACTATGGCCAAAACTAGGAAGTGCAATATCCAGCAAGGTGAGAAACCCCTCAAACTAAATAAGCAACTCAGAAATCTTATGAAGCCCACCAAAGCCAATTTGAGCCAATAATATCCTCAAAGACAAAGGAAAACCAGAAGGCCTTCATCAGCTTTGTCTGCAACTTCAATGGTAACACAACAGTGTGTTGAACAAATTGTAAATGGAACCACCTAAAAGGAATCAGAGGATAAAGCAGACCTGCTGGTTGATACATTTAATCCAAATTTCACCCCTTCTTCCTCTCAATACCTCTCGAAAGACACCCTCAACCATAACTCTTCTGGCTATCACTAGCAAACAAGCCTTCAATGCACTCTCCAAGGCAAAGAATACTACCCCAGTAGGCCCTGATAATATCCTGGGATACCCCTTGGATAGCATGAAATATGAGCTATCACATGCTCTCAAATCACTGTTCAACATTAACCTCCTAACTGGCTTCATGCTTAGTGAATGGAGGACTGCCACGGTTAATCCTCAGCACAAGTTTTGGCCTTCTACTGACCTGGATAACTACAGACCATAAGTCTGACTAATCTTGTATGTAAACCATGGAAAGAATTATCATGAATATTTTAAATAAAAACACAAGGAACCTGTTTTCTTATTTACTTCTACAATGATTACAGATATTGAAATAAAATAGCACAAACACTGATAGCCATTTGCTAAACAAACAATACATTCTCACAATGAAAACAGGCTTAGCATGAGCAGTAAACTTCTCTGCCCTTGAAACTTACATTCATTGAAATGGCATGAAAACCCACATTAAAAGAAAATGCATCTGGCGAATGCAGGATTAAGTTTATCTTTGAGCTGGTTTCAAACCATAGGCTCCTTGATTCACCTACCTGATTTATTAAATTTATTCCTTTGTTAGAATGGTGTTTTAAATTTGTCATTATGAACATTCTTCTAGTAAGCAGTGAAACAATATATATGAACCAATAATGACAAAACTACCCATTTCAGAAAATTTCAACCATAAAAAGCCACTCGAACTTCTATCATTACAATCCACCAACATTACTCAATAAGCACAATCCAAAGGAGGACATACTCAGGAGCGCATAACTCCCACCCCCCCTTTAAAATGCACCAAATAATCAGGAATCAAAATGGCACTGCAATATCAGCACTCCATCTACGTGGTCTGGAAGTACAATCCACAGCCTTCTGCACCAAAAGCAGTTATGCTGCTAACACTGCTTTCACATTCTACAACACAAACAATGACTGCCATTTGATAAACAGTTGCAAATTGAAAACCGAATTAGCATGAGCAACAATAAACTTTTCTTTCCTTGAAACTCACAATTCCAAGAAAATTAAATGAAACTCATTCCCTTGAGAATGTACTGAAACTCATAATTCCCTGAAAATGTACTGAAACTCAAAATTCACAATTCC
Source organism: Protopterus annectens (assembly GCF_019279795.1). NCBI lineage: Eukaryota > Metazoa > Chordata > Ceratodontiformes > Protopteridae > Protopterus > Protopterus annectens. Next base: position 640,263,558 of record NC_056748.1, on the reverse strand, counting down.
ATAGGCAGTCTGGTAGTTGGTATAGAGGATTCAGGCTCTTGTCTCCTGTAGCCAAGTTACAGGGTCAAGCCTGACTAACCTGCTCTCCCCCTTAACTAGAGCATCACACACCATACCTTCATACGTCTCAACCTCTTAGCATAAGAAATCTGGACAAAGCCTAAAATAGGGACAAATTGTAAATATTACTTAGAAAGTTGTTAGAATAACAGCATTTGTCTTAGCATGCATTTTCTAAAGGAAATGAAGTCTAAAACTGAAATGTATGACATTTAGTTATTTCAGTCCTCAGTGACTTGCCAGAAAACCACAGATATTGATGAACAGGCCAAAAATATGAGGCAAAAATCAGGACATTCGGCAAAAAGCTGGACAGTTGAGAGATACGCATATGTCTCAATCTCTTAGTGCAAGAAAGCTGGACAAAGCCTGAAATAATGGAGATACAAAGGCCCAAAATAGGGATCATGCCTCTCAGCCACTTCAAGCAAGAAATCTGGACAAAGCCATTAGTAATGGGGGAGCAAAGGCCCAAAAATAGGCAAACTTTTTTAAATATTGCCTTTACAGACTTAGAAAGTTGAAATAATTACAGGTTTTGCATTAGCATGAATTTTCTGAAGGATATGGAGTTTGAAACTCAAATGTCTGCCATTATTTTCTCACTTCAGTCCTCGATGGTTATAATTTGCAAAACCACCAATTTTGAGAGAAATGGAACAAAAATGGTCTTCTTTCGGCTTTTCTCGGTTAGGGGTCACCACAGCAGAACTCCGGTCCGCTAATGATTGGCAGTAGATTTTTTATGAGTGCCGAGGTACCAGCTCGATGCCCAACCTTCAATGAAGTCACGCCCATTATACGCATGTCTTTCAAACGCCACTCGACCGCGGGGAGGACTTGTAGACCTCCACACAGAATGCGCTCCAGCCAAGAATCGAACGGGAGAACCTCTTGTTGTGAGGCAACAATGCTACTGCTGCACCACAGAGGCTTATAGAAATGGAACAAAAATATGAGGCAAAAATCTGGGCATTCTGTGAAAATCTGGTCATTTGAGTGGTATAATAGGGATAGATTTTAAATATTGTTCTTTTTAACTTAGAAAGTTGCTAGAATAACAGGATTTGTGATATAATGTCTTTTCTTAAGGATATGAATATATATGTCATTATTTAGTGAGTTTAGTCCTTTGTGATTTGCCATAAAACCAGAAATTTTATGAGAAACAGACAAAAATTATGAGACTAACTCTGGACAGTTAAGACACTTACACACCCCTACCTACCTTCTCACACATAGCAACACACTCACCCTCTCCTTCATACATCAACAAACGGCTCATTCACATTGCGTACACACACCTACTGTCTGATAGCAACACACACACACAAACCATTTACTTACTTACCTTCTCTCTCAGTGGAATGGCTATTTTAAATTGTATGTGAGAGTGCAAAATAGGTTTACATCCATGTTAGTGTGCACCACTTGCATGGTTTTCCTTAAAGGAGAAGACGCAACCTTAGCTTTTTCCTCTGGATCCTTGTGCCTGCCTTGTGCTCCCCCCTCCACTCAAACACTGTACTGAAGTGCATAAGTGAGTATGCCTCCTGACATCCCTGTCTTAGGTTACTGTGTAGAATTTTAAGTCCCATGTGGTTGTAGAGGTAGATTTTTGAAGTGTGAAGAACCAGGGAAAACATATGCATAACCATTGTAGCACTGTATGACAACCAGTGTAAACTGAAGAAAAAGGTTGTAGTTGTAGTTCAAAATGAAGACCAAAACTCCAGGAGAGTAAATTTGCTCCAGTGAAGAACGAGGATTCTGAGTAGATACAAGTGTTAAAGATATGAATATTGAAATCTGAAGAACCACAAACAAACACAGTTAATTGACAAATAACTGATATAAGTAAATAGTTCAGAGTCCAAATTAGGGACCAAAAGGAAAATATCTGCATCATTGCAGCTCAGATGAATGTTAAGCTTCACAGTAACTGAAAATTTTGAGCATGTCAACTATGATGTCTAAAGAGCTGCAAATTGTAATAGCAAGTAAAATGAATAAAATGAAGCAATAACCATTATTGAATTAAGTGTAAAAGGCTGTGATTTTTATAAAAAGTGCAGTACTGTGCCCACAGGTCCAGAATTAGCCTTCAGTGTTGATGAAAAGACAAAAGGCACTTCCACAATTACTGAAGAGCAGGGTAAAATAAACTGAGCTCCAGCAAAGCAGTAGCAGCAGGAACATAAGCGGCTGTGGCAACCTCAGATAACAGATGACAGTTTTGGAAAAGGCAGAAGAACTGCTGCAGTAACTCTTTTTAATACGCTTATTGAATTATCACTTAAGGCACAGGTAAGCATGCATTTATATAAAAGAAAACAAATCATATTAACATGTTCCTAGTTTCAGACATTATATATTAGATATTTTCTTTTGTATAATTATCATCGATCCAACATTACATAAATTGCTCAATTTCTGCCTTCCCTTGGACCTCACGTCTCCTCCAAAACATTATTCTGCATTTCTTGTTCCCACAAATTCCATTTTATTCTATGTAATTTGCCCCTACCTTTTTTAAAGATCCCACTTCCTGTTCTTTTATCTCTTGTTACAATATTCACTTCAAATACAATTGGATTAGACTTGGATTTCAGTTTTTTTTTTTTTTGGCAGACACCAGAATTAAACTTAACAAGGCCTTACTACGTCTAGCCAATTCAGATGCTGCATCCCAGCTCCAAAAAATAAATAAATAAAATAATTTTCTTATATACACCCATTTGCTCACCCAATATTTCTAACAGAGCACTCTGTAGGCAATTTTTTTAGTCTGCCAACTGATTAAACTCCAAAACATATATTCCTAGTTACCTTTTTCTTCCCCATAATACCTCCAACATTTGCCATCTTCTGAGAAAAAAATGCTACAGTAACTTGCAAGTCCAAAACTGAATGAGAACTGTAAAATAAGCTTCCAATAACCACAAATAAGAATAAAATAAACCTCACCAATAAAGCAGCAGTGGAGTTAACAGTGTGGGCAAACAAACACACCACCCCATGCACTTTCACAGAAAACTCTGCTTCTTGTGTAAACACACACACACACACACACACACACACACACACACACACACACACACACACACACACACACACACACACACACACACACACACAGGACAAGTGAACTGCTTATATACTCCCACATCTTCCACCTGAGAAATATCTTCTGGTGGAGTGGAGCAAAGAAGGAAACAATCTATAACCTTCCCTCCAAGAAGAGCTGCAGTCACTCTACCTTCTCACAGCTGCTGGCGTACCTGAGCCAAGATGTTCTCTTTCACCTCTGCCTTGTTGTGGAGATCGAAAGGATGCAGACAGACATGTCAGATGGCAAACATTAAGAAGTACAAAAACAAAAGTGTGAATGAATTAATGCTGCAGTCTTACTTGGTAGTACTAGATACCTTAGTTAGGGTCCTCATGTGAATGACATTAGTGTCACTGCCATTTTGGTGGGAAAAAAACACAGCCCAAAAGCACATTTCCAGTAGCTTATTTGAGATACATCTGATGAGGAGGTCAAAGTCCCTCTGAGGCAGCCTTACTTAATAAAATAAACTCTAAAGCTGCTACAGCTGGGTATAATGAAGGTATCCTTCATACACTAGAATAGTCTTCAAACATCCAGTTTTAGACTCACCCACCACACCCTCCACACCACACGCCCCAGAGACCGCAATCTCATTACCACAATCAACAGAACAAGCTGGAGGGACAGGTTTATAACCCAAAGATGCCCATGCTATGGAATCGACTTCCCATACATGTCAAACAGAACACCTCACTGGTCCTCTTCAAGAGAAATCTTGATGAGTGGATGGGAAATAGAAAATTCACCCTGGGGATCACTCCAGTGGTTCTACTCGACAGAGGCACTGGGAACTAAGGTCGGGTGGCACGATGCCAGGGTAATCTTATAGGCTAGGCTTGTAAAGGCTCCAGGGCCTAGCACACACTTATGAACCTATGAACCTATATATATTTTGTGCATGTCTCCATCAATCATTTGCTTTACTCGACTACACAACTAAGTGAGCTAAATATATGGATGTTATTTAGCTACTACTTAGTAGAGATTTTACTCGACTAACATTATTATTTAATTAATTTACAATCATTTTGATAACTTTTGCAACCTGTTGAATAAAATATTTCTAGTGTGTTCTTGTATAACATTAAAAGTGTGGAGGAATTTTACTACTCTTAAAACAAATACCAGAACTGGGTTTTGCAACTTCTATGTTACTAACAATGTAATCCAACTAGGCTGAAGGTAAGATAATGTCCACGACTCCTGTTAATGCTGTCACTTATATTACATTAACATTTAACCATGTTTTATGCTGTTCTGTATGCTATCAGCATTTGTTCATAAGATTGCTGTTTTGATTTGCATGTAATGCAGGTTTAACAAATGCATTTTCAACTCCAAAGCATGCTTCTTTTCTATGTAATGTAGTTTCACATTTCACAACTTGGCTAACTGGAAAACTGCTAGTTCATAGTATTCTTTTTACTTTAATGCTTAGTGAGTATTGTACTAGCCTGGGTGGATACACACTTAAAGCTTTCCTGAATAAAGTACTTGGCATTTGCTTGACATTAACTCCGGATTCAAGTAATTTATTTTCCACTGCTGTTTATGTACACACATTGCTAGCCTGTGTAGTAACTACAGATATGCTATTTTTACTTGGCAATGGCTGATTATAATTTTCAAACTATAAAGAACAAACTCTGATACACCCAAGCATCAACAGTGTCAGACTCTGGTAAACTCGTTTTTTCTTATTACATGATGACAGCACCTCGCTGGCAAACTATGTCACAGATAGTCTGTTGTGGTTACAATCAGCGGCTCATTTTTTTCTGCTTTAATAACTGTATTCATCATTAAATCATGACTAGGTTAAGGAAATGTGGTGTTACAAATATTGCTAACTCATCGTCCAGGCATCATGTCATCTCTAATTCGTTGTAGACAGGAACGTACAGCAATATTTTCATTTAGACAGTGATGTCCTAGCTCTGCAGCAGGATTTAATGTTCCATATTTACTTTAGCTCTTTGTTACCTCCTTCTATCTCTCTCTCTCTTTCATATATATGCACACACACACACACACACACACACACACACACACACACACACACACACACACACACACACACTTTATCTCTAATATAAAGAGAACGATTAGCTTAAATTACATATACATACATGCATGCACACACACACACACACACACACACACACACACACACACACACACACACACACACACACACACTTTATCTCTAATATAAAGAGAACAATTAGCTTAAATTACATATACATACATGCATACACACACACACACACACACACACACACACACACACAAACACTTTATCTCTAATATAAAGAGAACGATTAGCTTAAATTACATATACATACATGCATACACACACAAACACACACACACACACACACACACACACACACACACACACACACACACACACACACACACACACTTTATCTCTAATATAAAGAGAACGATTAGCTTAAATTACATATACATACATGCATACACACAAACACACACACACACACACACACACACACACACACACACACACACACACACACACACACACCATTTACTTACTTGCCTTCTGTTTCAACAGAATGGCTATTTTAAATTGCGTGTGAGAGCGCAAAATAGGTTTACATCCGTGTTAGCATGTGTGTGATGCACGCATGGCTTTCTATAAAGGAGAAGAAGCTTTTTCACTTGGATCAAAGTGCCTGCCTTATGCTACCCCCCACTCAAACACTGTACTGAAGTGCGTACAGTGAGTATGCCTCACGATGTCCCTGAGTAACACAACTGCATCATAGTAACAAATAATTGTAACCTGACATTTATTACATTTACCTATTAGCTGATGTACTAATGACAAACTGCTGGCATGGACTTTTATTTTGCCCATGTCTTTTGTGGGTTATCCATACATTTGTAATATACAGAAATACATCCTGGGCATATTGATATACATCATGACAATCAAAGACACAATCCATTTTACAGGAGATGGATTACACTTGATTTGTAGCTTGATTTATGTGCATTTTTGCATATGCCACATTAGCATGACTCATTAGAGAAGTGGTAAATATACATGCCATTTCATTATTCTGTTTATATCCTTGTCAGTGTGACACTTCTGTGTACGTGTTTTGTCCCTTTGTATTTTGCTACATACTTGCACAGCATGCACAAACAGTCACTATGTTTTACCGTTCACAGTATGCATGTTAAACAAAATAAAATCCACAGAACCACAACGACAGAGTAGAATAAAAAACGTGGTTTAATATAAGATTAGCGCTTTCATGCTCTCCTGAGCACTTCTTCGGACCAAAACAAACAAAATTAAAACACACTCCATTTAAATACTAAAAAATTTGTATCACATGACCAGTAATGAAACTAAAGGCATGAGTATCACCTAGCATTCCTCAAATCTTGACTCCTGATAGCCTGTAAATGTTCCCTTATTCTCTCCCTTAACATTCTCACCATTTTTCCTATATAAAACCATGAGCATAGCTAACAACTAGCCAAATAAATCACATTCGTACTGGTGCAAGTAGCTGCAACATTTAGCCTATATTGTTGATTTGTTTCAGGATGCACAAAAGCAATATTTTTGTCAATGAACTGACAAAAAATTACAGTTCCCACAAGGTGCGGTTCCTCTTGCAGTCTGTTGATTTTTTCCTTTTCTTTTGCCATAATAAAGGAGTCGACTTTCGAGATTGAATAACCTACAACCACTTTTTGAATCAGATTTGACTATATTGACACAAGAGTTTAGAGACAGAGGTTATAGGGAAGATGAAGTAAGTGGTATGGCAAGAGAAGTCTGATATTTAAGAAATAGTGTAGCCTGATCATATTTTTCCAGTAGACAGAGCTAAATCAGGGACAACCGGCCAATGTTAGTCAGCAGGATTGTGTTAGTTTTTTGATGCATTATACCAATGACAACAGTATTTTTGTGATATAATAAAAAAGAACTGGCTGGTTTTGTTATCAGATGCCAAGATAGGTAATGCTGTAGGACCACATCCACACTTTGTGTTTAGGAATAAACATTCGCTAAAGCGACTCCTTTGTTATGGAAAAAGAAAAGGAAAAAATCCACAGACCACACCTTGTGGGAATTGTAATTTTTGTCATTTTATAGATGCAAATTGTGTTTTTGTGCATCCTGTAACAAATCAACAATATAGGCTAAATGTTAGAGCTACTTGCACCAGTACAAATGTGATTTATTTGGCTAGCTGTCAGCTATGCTCATGGTTTTATATAGGAAAAATAGTGAAGACGTTAAGGGAGTGAATAAGGGAACATTTACAGGCAATCAGGAGTCAAGATTTGAGGAATGCTTTAGCCAAGTATATTTATAACGAAGGTGATACTTATGCCTTTAGTTTCAGGGTATTGGATATGGTAGAACAAATCATCAGACTGGGGGATGTTAATAATGCAGTGGAAGAGAGAGAGAGAGAGAGAGAGAGAGAGAGAGAGAAGGTGGATAGTAAGATTACAAGCAGATGTACATCCAGGGTTGAATGGGCATGTTCCTTTAAAGCCCATTTTAAAGGCACAAACCTTATTTAAATAATTAATTTATTGAAACAATTTGCTTAAGTAATGCATTATTGGTCATGTGATAAAGATTTTTTTTAGTATTTAAATGGAGTCTGTTTTAATTTTGTTTGTATTGGTCTGAAGAAGTGCTCAGGGAAGCATGAAAGTGCTAACCTTATATTAAACTACATTCTACTCTGTCGTGGTGGTTCTGTGGATTTTATTTTGTTTTTCTGGTGCTCTTGTTGCTTCCACAGATCCATTGTTCTACAGTGGATTGCCACTTTTGTGTTGTTGCAATATGCATGTTGTTTAACAAATGCTTTTTTTCATCACTTAATAATATTATTGGTACGACAGCATGCGTGACCATGATTCTTTTTAATATTTCCACATTGTCACAGTGTGCACCTTGCCCTAAAAAGTTCTTATGACAATGACAGGCTTGCAATTCTTTAACCTGTATGTGTGAGCCAACATCAGTCATGTGGATGTAATTCATTACTTTTGATCGCTCACACAGTATACATTCCAAAGGCAGAGTATTTCAATACACCTGGCACACGTGTAGCTAAGCATTCTTAGTACAAGCATGTGAGTAACGCAAATATTACTGAGTATGCCAGAGAACATGTATAGTGATCACCAAGAATTTATGTTTTTTGACTGTAATTATATTAATGTTTATCATTTACATTAACATACAACAGATCCATATGTTTAAAAGTGCAATACCCCCTTTCTATGGTTACAAGTGACAACATATGGCAAAGACATGCCCCTTTCTGATGTGCATGAGATAACAGCTGTAGGGGTCATTTATTCTTGTTTATGCATGATGAAGTAGAGAATACAGCAGTACTGTGGGCTACCACAGATAATGTTCTGTATACACATCTGATATGCAATAAATGCAGTATATGCAAATATCCTAGCTGTATCTACTGTTCTTATAAACTGTACCTCATCTCAGCATTTTATTAACATTTATCACACTTACTCCCATTTTTTATAATGTTATTTTTTGTCCCTCTCACATCCTTTGTCACCATGTCCATTTTTTATTTATGTATATGGGGCAATAAAGTATACAGGATTACTTTTTATTAAATTAATATACATTATTTATGACAAAACTGTTTGTGAACTAATCCCATTTTAGTTATCTTAGTACATTTTCCCTGTTTAACCTCCCCTACTTTTTGTCTGTGCATTGATCACAGTACATCCAAGTACAGTTTCCTTGTTTATTTACCCTGTCTCTTGTTTGTTCATTGATCACAATATATTTGAGTACAGTTTCCCCATTTATTTACCTTGTCTCTTGTTTGTGCACTGATCACAGTATATCTGAGTACAGTTTCCCTGTTTATTTACCCTATCTTTTGTTTGTGCACTTTCACAATATATCCAAGTACAGTTTCCCTATTTACTTACCCTGTCTCTTGTTTGTTCATTGATCACAATATATTCAAGTACAGTTTCCCCATGTATTTACCTTGTCTCTTGTTTGTGCACTGATCACAGTATATCTGAGTACAGATTCCCCCATTTATTTACCCTACCTCTTGTTTGTGTACTGATCACAATATATCTGTGTACAGTTTCCCCTTTTATTTACCCTGTCTCTTTTTTGTGCACTGATCGCAATATATCCGAGTACAGTGTCCCTGTTTTCTTCCCCTGTCTCTTGATTCTTTTATTAAACTAGCCTTGTAATATGCTGATCACATGTGCTCGCTCACTAGATTTGCCTGCAGGCAATACCTTTTGTTTATATTGTGTGTTCAAGCATCCATACACTTTTTTGTGGACACTGATACTTGTGCTGGCCATGAATAGGTGCTGGTGAATATGTAGTTTTCTTTAAAAGCTTCATATTCAGTGAGCACTGCTACTAATCATGCTAACACACACAAGTCTTGTAGAGTTATTGTGAAGTGTACATGATTGCTAACGAATCCCAGGGGTATGTCTTTCTGGGAATCTATGTCTGGTTATAAAGACCCATTAAGTAATCAAACCATCAAAAGTTTCACCTCACAGTCATTGAAGAAAATCAAAAATCACACTATCGAAAAAAAACAAAAAAAACAGTTAAACATTTTATATTGCAGGGATCCAACCACCCCTGCACCTTTACAACTCCTGCAACTTGTATCAATGTACTTATTACTGTGTTGTGGAACATTTTGAGACAGTTTCAGATCTTTTCGGGATACAAAATTAATGAAGCTAAACAAAGGCAATAGCAGTAAATTATGTACCCAAAAACAAATTGGTTCAGGACCATCCATATTTATGGGGACACGATAAAATGAAGTACTTAGGAGCATGGATTAAAAATGTTTCTAGTGTGGCAGCTAAGGATATGTGGGAAGAGACTAAACAACAAATAATTAACAGAAACTACAATCCACAGACACTACCCCTAGAGAGCTTGTGATGTGGAAGGAAAGTGAAACACTCAATGACAAAATAGTTGGACACCCTGAAAATAACAACAGAAGTTTACAGCACTTGATTCTCCATAAGGGTTTTGGATATTAAGCACCACCAAGTATCAACGCCAACTACCACACCCTGGAAGCAACAGGTCCAGCACCCTACCAAGTTCCAAACCAAACAACATACCTCTCAACCTCATACAGGAAGCAATCTGGGCACATCCATAAATAAAAGTGGGACAGAATCACAAAAATAGGGGTAAGTTTAAATATTGCTTTTACAAACTTAGAAAATTGATAGAGTAACAGGTTTTGCATTAGCATGAACCTTCTGAAGGGTATAAAGTCTGAAACTTAAATGTCTGTCAGTATTTTTCTAACTTCAGTCTTTACTGATTTCCACTAATTAGTCAGAAAACCACAGGTTTATGAAATGACCAAAATTATGAGGCAAAAATCTGAACCTTCTGTGAAAATAAGTACAGTTGAGAGGTATACTGACAATTGTTCAGGAGCAGAAGACCACAGCAGCAACCCAAATCAGCACCATCTATGGACACGCCTTCCTATCAACAATTCAATGAAAGGCAACCTTTCAAAACTCAAACCTTAGCCAAGCAGCCACAAATCAACCAGTTAAACTCCCACGTCGAGAGGCACACATGAAACTCCCTGCCAACTCCTGACCAAGTGACACAAACAGCACTGCACACACACAGAAAGGATATAAGCTCTGCAACTTGTATAGCTAGCATTATTTAGCAGGCTGTAATCCTCATCAAATTGCCCAAAACTACAAATTTAAGAGGAAGGAGTAAATCTGGACAGTTAGGAGGTATTCCTCTCATTCCCTATTGCTGCATGTGTTCAACTACAATGAGCATTCACATAAAATAATGTCCATTACTCAAGGCCACTTCTCAGCCCCCATAACAGCATGGGAAACTGCTGTCCTTGCACCCATTGATGAGAACCAAAACTACAAATTCAAGAGGAATGATTTCTTCTGATTTGAACATAACTAATCTACAGCTAAAGATTCTGTTTTCAACAGCATTTTTCTTTGGGGTTGTTATCCCAGTCTTCATAGGATAAAAGCAAAGAGAAGAATATAACATATACACAGAAGTCCATGTTGTAAAGGCTATAAAGATTTGTTGCCCATTGCAAAGCAGCCACCTTCTCCTTCACACTGCTTAAAGTTAGTTGTTTTTGTGGCATATGTCTTAGTCCACTGTCTGACCCTCTTGTCCTATTCTGCTCTGTTCATCAAATACTCAGTGACAATGCTTCTAACCAGGGGATCAGCAGGGTTGCAGTCTGTTAGAAGGGAACATATAGAGAACAGCACCTTTGAAATAGTCAAAGTAGGACACCAGTTATCTTTCAGTGTCCAACCAGATAACTCCCTGACAGTTGACATGTATGATTTGCCACTAACTTGCCAGAAAACCACAAATTTATAAAAAACAAACTAGACATATGAGGCAAAATTCTGGACATGCTACAAAAATCTGTACAGTTGAGCTCCCCCACCCCTAAAAAAAACCCACTACAGATCACAACCTTAACCATCTGTGCCAACTGTCAGTGCTTCATTAAAAAGTGTTACTGCATTGTATTTGCAGTGCCTACACCCACCAGGTACAAAAAAGCTGTTAGCATAACAGGAGTGATGGCCTCATGCATTTTCAAAGGTTAGGTAGACTAAAACCCAGATGTATATCAGGACTCTCCCCTAACTTCAGATTAATAGAACCCCTCGGGTGACATCGCTCCTCAGATCGTCCCACCAATTTACCTCACCTATCAAAGTTAAAAGGAACAAACCAAACTTATAAAGCACCATCTAGGCATTCCACAAGAACCATGACAATTGAGAAGCATGTGCACCCTTCCCCCTAACAGTTGTCCCACTCCCCACATGTGAGGTGAAGGACCGTTACTCGCAGGGATGTACAGCCCATGAAACAGTCGCTTTTGGAACTTCCTCCACTGTGTGCCTCCACTCTATACATTCACGCAGATTCCACTTAGTGTAGTATTATTGCCAATTGTATAGGTTCCTTACAATGAGTGGCTGCATTGCTATGTTCTAAGCCACAGAATGGTTAACAAATGTGTAATGTGATTGGTTACAATGTTATATTAAACCACCTATCATTGGTGATATTGTTTCACTTTACGTTTTCTCTGATTTGTCTTATTGTGACAGCTAGTGAAATCTGAATGGCCATCAGATGGATAGTAAATGTGTAACATGATTGGTTATAGTGCTTTGTTATGCCTCTGATGATTGGTGACACTGTCTTATTTAAATGTTTCACTAAAGTGTAATATTAAATCAGTCTGATAAAGCAATTGTTTATGTTGTAAAAGCACTCACCAACTATAATTATTTTTATATTCTATTTTATTAAATATTTTTAGCCCTGGAATGTGCGTTGGCCTCACTCTTTGCATTTTTTGTTACTTTAGAATTGTTGAGTGTACCATTTATCTTTGGAGTAATATTTGTTTTGGCTTTATAATGTGCAATCCCTTAAATGTATTGTGCTGGATGCTGCTCCAATGCAGTCTTGGCAGTAGAATGATTGATGAAACAGAATCACATTAACATCAGGAATGTAGGTAAGTAACATCATGCACAATCACTTTAAGGTATTGCCCATGATGTTCCTACACTGATAAACACTATACCAGCAGGCAGAGAGATGCATATACATGCATTCATAAAGCATAAAAACTATCACACAGAAAGGCAGCAAGACAGACTACACATACATGCACAGACACACAGACAGAGGCACACACAACACTGCCACCTACTCATGCACACACATATGCCCACATACAGACATACCCACAGGCTAGAACCCATCCTTCAGTACTGTGCCCACCATTCCCCAACTTCAGCTTCACATAGTAGAGTGGATTATAGTGCAGTTTATGTTTGCAGTCACGTAGGACCCAATTAATACAAGTTTTTGTCACTGCTGTGACTGCAGAGGTCATGCTAATAAGGGGATCATGTACAGCAGATGCTACCATATGCAGGAACATGGTTGCATCTCACATTTGGGTGTATGAGGTAAGTAAGATTCTGGCAGTGCAATTCTCTGCACTGAAGTATTGCCCAGGATGTACCTTTACATGACTTAGTGTTTTTCATTTCTTGCAAGGGAATATAAATGCTGTTGCTCAGCTATGTTATGCTGCACAACCCATTACCAATTCCTGGGAGATGGCAGTGTACTGCTGTATTTACAGTATGCTGAATGAATTGCAACCCCCTGTAAAGTGACTTCTCTACTGCATGTCTTTATCCGTTCATGTATTTGTGAACCACAGACTAAGGCTGTGGCGCCCCATTTGTATAACATACCAAGGGATCAAAGGGACTTTTACAAATTCCATAGGGCATGATTTTATTGTGTAACAGCCAAATCAGTTGCATACAATACTTTTATAAAGCAACCCTATGTTTCAAAAAGGTATAGCGCCTATTAAAAGGACATAAGTTGCGCCTGAAACTTATCCCTAACAAATACATTTTCCTCATAGCAACTGCCATACCTCACTGGAACCAACCCCAAACAATCTGAAAGACTTTCTTAACTGGGTAGCCTTTACATATACATAGGAAACTATAATTATGGGGGACTGGTCCACCTTCACCTCCAAAAATCCAAACAATTTTATCAACCTCCATAGCTTCTACCAGTTAATACAATCTCCAACCTGAGTAGATAAGCACAGCAACAAAAAAAATCTATACTGGACTGGACCTTAACAAATAAACCTTCTCTCAGCTACCATACTGGTTGTCTTCCAGACAGTCTAAGTGATCACACTCCCACCTACCTAATCAAAAAACAGATCCACCCACTTAAAAATACTATTTACAAATCCATACGTAGTAAAAGAATGTTTTCAATAAAAGTTTTTAATACTCTACTTAACTGTACTGGTCTCCCCGCAAGTACATTCATCTTGATTAAGCTGTAGAGTATTTTAATAACAAATTGCTAAACAGTTTAAATAATTTATCCCCCCTGAGAAAATGTCACACCAAAGCAAAACAGATACCCTGGCTGACCAAGGACACCAAAAACCTCCTTAAACTAAGGGACAAAACGTAGTGCCACTACCAAAAGACAAAAAAGGAATTGACTCTGCTCAGTTATTGGCAATTATGTAACCTAGCCGAAACACAAATCAAAAATAACAAAAAACACACTACATACTATACAAATATACATAATAACTACCAAAAATATCCTCAAATGTTTTGGCAAGCCATCAAAAACTTACAAACCCTGGTCAGATCACAACTCCAAACCCAAACACTTCCAACCATATAGACAGCATTGCCTCTCAGTTCAGTTCCCACTTTATCAACTCCATTATCAACTCCATTCTATCCCTGGTACATAGCAATAATAACTCTCCCCTAATACTACCTATGCATAATGACAACAATAAATCTTTCTATCTTAAACCTGTACATACTAGTATCATTAAAAAAACTACTGTCCAGACTTAAACCCTCCTGTCTAGCTACAGATCAACTTCCCAATGAAAATAGCATCAGACGCTATCTCTTATCCAATCTCTGTCTTAATCAATTGATCTATCTCTGAGCAATACATCCCAAAATTACAGACAATTTCATACGTTATCCCTCTGCACAGAGGAGGAGCATGCACAGAACTGAATAACTGTAGTTCTATCACTATGCTCTCCCCCTGTGCTAAGATCTTGGAAAAATTTATTCATACACAACTTCTTCAATACCTTATAGACAATAATTTACTATCTCCATCACAGCATGGCTTTAGGCCTAAGCACAGTGCTACTGCATCTGTCATTAGTTTCACTAACACTATTAATCAGCTTAGAAATTCTGGCCTCTGAGTATCTTCTATCTTTCTTGACATGTCAAAAGCTTTTGATACAGTCTCCCATCAGAGACTTC
Source organism: Protopterus annectens (assembly GCF_019279795.1). Classification (NCBI taxonomy): domain Eukaryota; kingdom Metazoa; phylum Chordata; order Ceratodontiformes; family Protopteridae; genus Protopterus; species Protopterus annectens. Next base: position 640,248,407 of record NC_056748.1, on the reverse strand, counting down.
TGCAGGAGCTAGCATCCTTAAATCTATCCCATTCCACACTGTCCTGGTTTCTAAGTTACCTATCTGATCATCAACAGGCAGTAAAATGGCACAATCAGTTATCTTCTCTTTTACCCGTCTCAGTTGGAGTGCCTCAAGGTTCCATACTTGGACCACTACTGTTCTCTATTTTCACAAATAAACTCTCCTTTGCCACAAAAAATTCTACCATTATGCAATATGATGATGACTCCACCCTCATTTGTTCAGCTACCTGCTTACCTGCACTTAATCATAGAACTCAGGCTGCTTTTAATGAAATTGAAAACTTTCTTTCACATTCTCAGCTTGTCAGACCAAATGTATGCTCTTTATCAACAACAAACCACAAGCCTACTCACCCCCTTCTCCATCTATTCCTCTAACAAAACAATAATAGAACCTGTGGCACAATCAAAGCTGCTAGGGGTGACCATAGATAATAACCTTAAATATGATACACACCTTGCAATCGTCATCAAAAAAGTACACATCAAACTAGGATCCCTCCACAGAATCAAGTCCTTCCTTACTGATAAAAAAAGAAGAGCAATAGCCATTACATGCCTTCTTTCCTCTCTGCTCTATGCATCTCCACTCTTCGCCAAGCTCAAAAATATTGACTTAAATAAACTTGAAACCTGTTATAATAAAATAGCAAGATTTGCCTCTTATCTCTGTTATAGATCTCATCACTGTATAGCACTGCAACACCTAAAATGGTTTGAAGTCCCTAATCAACTTTCCTTTAATTAACTTAGTTTTACTCATTCAGTCTTCTACCATCCTAACAACTGTCCTTCTCTTAATAACCTGGTTCAAACCTTCTCCTGCCCTAGAGCACTAAGATCCTCCAATAAAAACAAACTAAAAGTTATCAAATCCTGTAACAGTTTTGGTCATTCTCTTTTCTCAAACCATATATCCACTTTATGGAATTCACTACCACAAGGAATCCTAAACACTGCCAACTACCCCAAAATTAAAATATCTTCTGAAAGAATACCTTAATAACAACTGGCTGTGCTCTTGCACCAAACCTGGCAGAAATATATTCCTATCCTAAAGACCTGCTCACCATGCCTCTCTATCTATGTTCTAACTATTCTACCCTTTAATTTATATAACTATATTTCCTTGCTTTACTTGTTGTCTTTTGTACTCGCTCTGTCTCTATAACTATATCTAATGTGATTTCTTATTTTAATTGCAATTTGATTAGTCCACCCTAACATGCTTTCAAAATTATTTTTCTCCCACATGTTGTATTGCATTTTAAATATTTAGCTCATAAGCAAAGATATATTTTTTGTTTAAACATTATCTTTGCCTATAATTTTAGTGATTTTATGTAAATGATGTGTATATTTTTTTGTATTACATAATTTTTATGTAAAATTCATTTCTGAATGTTTGTCCTTTGAAGATTTTCTCCCCGGTCCTCCACTGCAAATGGGTCAGTGTCCCAGTTGGACATTCCCAGTAAACAAAAGTAAAATAGATAAATAAAATAAATATTATAAAACATGTATTCAAGACATAAATACATTTTTTAACAGTACTATTAAAGTACATCTAAAAACAAAAATTGAAAGAGCCATAATGTTTTGTTCCAGTAGTAGCACAGTATTGTATTTTGTACCTGAATGTATTATTTCATGCAAAATAGGTGACACAATGTTTAAATATTGGGAAATGCTTGGGGCGGTTTCTTTTTTAAGCAGTTCCTGTTCCACAAAGCCCTTGCTTTCTTTAAAGGTAAAAGTGAAGGATACCGTAGTTCACAGTCATTTTATTAGACATGTCATAAATATCTCCAGAAGTCTGTCCATTAGGCGATTGTACTATTTGTGTTTATTTATATATTTATTTTTACAATGCAGTTTAATTATTGCTAATACTATACTGTTTATTGTGTAAGTTAAGTAATACTGTCCTGTTAATCAGTATTTCAAATACAGTTCTGAATCTATTAATAATGCATAATTTTGCAACTGTGATTTAATATATATTGGAGAAAATAAAATAATGTGCAAACCTTAAGTGAAAAAACAGTTAATATGATAAAAATAATATTTTACAACTTAAAGTTGAACTTTTATTTTGATTTTTATATAACAGAGTCATAAATTATGCTTTACTTAATAAGGTTCTCCAATAACAAAATATTTGCATCAAAACTACTTTATTTTGCTGTTTTAGAATGACAGAACCTGCATCATTACACTGGCATGACATTTATTAGGTAGACTGAACTGTAAGGATTCATTTTAATGGATAATATTGTTAAAGAAGTTTAACTGTTAAGTCATTTATAACTCTAGATCTTTCTGACAAGTGAGATTTATTATATTAATTAGTAATATGGGTCAGAATTTGCTTTGCATCCTGACAGAATTATGTGTTCCCCTTTTTCACCCTCATTCATCATTTACACAAAGGTTTGTCATCTCTTATCTTGCTGAAATGAGATATTTGTAAAAAATGCACTATGAAAGTTAATTAAACAAATATTTGCAAACATGCTGTGTGAATGATAAACTGTTCATTGTTAAAGAGTAAAACTGAATTCTAAATAATATTAATAGTCAGTGACATCACATTTTTAAATAGTATAATTCTGATGATTTGAAGTTCAATACTGCTGTGTCACAAAAGATAAAAAAGTTAAAGCTGTGTTTAGATAAAAGGAAGTTTATGTCTAAATGAGGAATTGTGAAATTACTATATTGGTTATTGTTTAACTGAATCGTACTGTCAATATGCGCAGAACCATTATGTTAATTATTACTTTTGTTATTTGACTGGCAATCTGAGGCAGAAAGGAGATTCTAAAATAATTACATGGATGGAAAATCATGTGATCGACTGTGGTGTTTAGGTAGAAAAAAATGTATGGGATTGGCTCAAATATATGAAAACCACTGGCTGCAGATGAGGGGGATGTGAAACTAGTAGCAGGAAAATGGAGTAGTGGGTGGGTATCAGAACAGTAAATGATGTAAGGAAACCACACATACACAAAGCAGGATCATGGTCAAATGGGGCATTACGCAGAGTAATGAATCAGGGCTCCCCACTCAGCAGCACCCCTCAAGCCATTCGAATCTCCAGTAGCGGCTGGTGACATCAAATTAAAGGGGGGTTGCAGGAGACAGCTGAATGGGTGTGGCCAACTAGAAAGGGGTGGGGCTATGCTCAAAACCACAACAACTGGAACTTTAATTAAATACACTGCCCTGGGTGCCAAACCATCATTAAGAGAATACAATCAAGACAAAATGAAGTGTAGAAGAAAAAATATTTCAAAGCATTAGCTACATGACAACTTACTTAACATCTAGATGGAAACACAAAGGTTGTGAGGCTCAAAAAACTAAATTACTTTTTAAATACATTATTGGAATGTCAGTCAAAATCAAGTATAAAAAAAACAAACAGCACTCAACTCAAACCACTTCTCCTTGCACTGCAGTTCTGATTATAATTTATATTCAGCTTTATAAAATTAGAAAGTAACATGCTGAAAGTAGTAATCTCTGTGATACCCCACTTGTAAAAATGTTTCTTGTCCGAAAAAGATCTGCTGTCTGACAACTATTTACTTGTTTCATGGGGAAGACATGATCAAAGTAAAAAATGAACAGCAAACAAGAAACAAGCTCAAGATAAATTGCTTAAAGGATTACTGCACAAGTTAAAGACCACACATGACTGGCATTCTGTTTAGTTTACAGGTAAAGCCTACAAAGATGACTGCAAGTCTCCAACAAATGTAACAAGCTTCTGAAAATACTGTAATTCTGTTCTTTATTACAAATACTGTCATATGCATTTCAATACCTAAAGCTTATACTTTATCTAGTTATGTAAATATTCTCTGCATGGCAACTACAAAAAGGCTTTGAGTATTGGTAATTCTTTAACAGTATGCTTATTCAAGCTTGCTTGCATCTTACAATCATACTTCTCAACCAATCAGGGATAAATTTGAACAGAATCAGGGACAAAGCCAGGAAAAATCAGGGACAATCAGGGACACTTTTAAAATATTTGTGCTATTAACTTGAGACATTCACAGAATCACAGGATATGAATTAATGTACATTTTGTGAGGTAAAAGATATATACAACTCTTAATTATTGCCAATATTCATTAAGTTTAATTCACCAGCTTTCCTCCAAAAGTCACCAATTTTAGGAGGGATTAAGAGGGACAGAGCTAAAAGTTGAGTCAAAATCAGGGACGTCCCTGAAAATCAGGGACAGTTGAAAGGTCTGCTTACAATCTCCGACCAGCTTACCTGATAGTCATTAAAGCATTGCTACTTAAACACAGAGCAACAGGGCACTGCAACAGCATGCATTTTCTGAATAATAAGAATCATAAATCAACAGTATAGAAATATAACAGAAAACCAGAACATTCTGCAAAATTAAGGACAGATGAAAACCATGGTTGTACTTGTGGTCTACCTTGGATGGGGAAATACTCTGCACACTTACACTGCAAAACTGCTCCTTGCCTTGCTTGGACACATCCAGAGCCACTATAATGGGGAGTGGGTGCAACAAGTATGTCATAATTTGAAATGTCTCTGGCTGACAGTGGTGGCTCTGACACTCATACCTCTCAACCTCAGAGCAAGAAATCTGGACAAAGTTATACATAGAAGTAGGACACAGGCCCAAAAATAAGATCAATTGTTAAATATTGCTGTTATAAACCTAGAAAGATACTAGAATAGTAGTAGGTTTTGTATTAGTATGAATTTTCTGAAGGGTATGAAATCGGAAACTCAAATATTTGCCATTATTTTCTAACTTCAGTCTTAAATAATTTGCCACTAATTTGCCAGAAAACCACAATTTTATGAAAAATGGACCAAAATGTGATGCAAAAATATAGAATTGACACACAACACAGCTGGGAACCTGTCAAAGAAGGGACACCTTCTTAATATTAGTACTGTTAACTTGAGCAGCTGACAAAATAAGAGCATCTACATCCATTTCTGAAATAAAAGTAATCTATAACTCTGATCATTACAATTATTTATTAATTGTAAATCCTCCATGTTTTCTTCCAAATTTGCCATTTTTGCAGAGGGATTATTAGGGGGAGAGCAATATTTTGAGCCAAAATTGGGGACAGTGGAGAGGTTTGGATAGTCCTAATTCTATAAAGCAATTTATTTGCATGTACCTCTCAACCTCTTAATGCAGGAAATCTGGACAAGGCCAAATATATTGGGGGAACATGCAAACAGTACTAAATTTTGCTCTTGTATAAACTTAAGACAGTTGACAGAATAACAGGTCTTGCTTTAGCATGCATTTTTCTGAAGGTTATGACATCTGAAACTCAATGTCTGTCATTGTTTAGTGACTTCATTCCTAGATTATTTCCAGAAAACCACAAATTTTATGAGGAACAAACCAAAAATAAGAAGCAAAAATCTATTCATTCTGCAAACATCTGGACAGTTGAGAGGTATAGTTCAGCCGGGGCTATCTTTGAGTTCACTGCCCTTCCCCCTCACAAAATCATGGTCGAATGGAGCCTCCCCTCGCAGTCATTCCAATGTCCCATTCCTTGGTTATTTCGCCCCATTTACTATAAACACTGTAACGTACATACTGCTTTACTTCTGCACTGATTTGTTTTATTTTGCATTTTACAGCACACACACTAATAGATATCTGCTAAATAAAGCAATGCAGTCTCACAATGAAAACAGACTTAGCATTAAAACTTCTCTGCCCTTGAAACTCACATTCATTGAAACAGCATTGAAACCCACATTCAAAGAAAATACATTTTGCCAGTGGCAGATAAAGATTAACTTTGGGCTGTTTTCAAATCATAGGCCCCTTGAACACGAAACATACATGTGCTCTTTGATACACCTTCCTGATTGTATTAAAATTATATTCCTTGTACAATACAGTACAGTTGTTAGAGGGCTTTTAAATTTATTGTTTTGAACATTTTTCCAGTAAACAATGAAACAAAATGCATGCACCAATAATGACAAAACTGCCCAGTTCAGCCAGACCTCAGCCATAAACAAATTGTATAACAAAAGAAGGAAGCTACTGCACGTCAGAGCGAAATCCCATGAAGGGAAGACATCTCTGATCAACATTAGCAGAAAACTACGTTCTCTCATAAAAACATCCAAGGCAAACTTTGAGAGAAAAATCGCTAAGGACACTAAAGATAACCACAAAGCCTTCTTCAGCTATGTTAGCAACCTGGGCGGAAACCCTCAGATATGCTCAGAGTTGGTTCACAACAACAAAAAATACACTGAACCCACAGATATTGCTAACATTCTGGCTGACAGGTTCAGTGCAAATTTCTCGCCTCCTTCACCCCCAAAAGAAGAAATACTTATCCCAGCTGAATGTAATCTCCCTGTCATCTCAGATGTCCAAGTGAGAACCGCCCTAAACAAAGCAAAAAACACAGCATCAATGGGACCTGACGGTATCCCGGGGTGCGTGTTACGTGAACTCCAAGAGGAGCTAAACCCACACACAAAAATGCTATTTAACCTTAGCCTTACTTCGGGATATGTACCTGAACACTGGCGTACAGCAACAGTGGTCCCACTCCACAAGGGGGGTGCCTCTATAGACCCTGGAAACTACCGCCCCATAAGCTTGACTAGACTGGTCTGCAAAGCTATGGAAAGAATCATTATGGAACTCATAAACGGAGACATAGGGGACCTACAGACGCTTGCCCCCACCCAGTTTGGCTTTGTAAAGGGCAGATCCTGCCTTTTAAACCTGGTTGACTTTTTTGAAACAGTCACTAGAGCCACTGATGAGGGCAAAGCAGTCCATACAGCATACCTGGACTTGGCTAAGGCCTTCAACACAATACCCCACTCAGGCATCATAGATAAGCTAAACAGCTTAAAAGTAAACCCTTATGTCACTAGATGGGTTGCAAACTGGCTAAAGGACAGAACCCATAAAGTTAAAATCGCTGGAGCAATGTCAGACTCAAAGCCAGTCACAAGTGGTGTCCCACAGGGATCTGTCCTGGGACCCCTCTTGTTCGGCATTTATTTCTCAGATGTTAAAACAAACATGGGAGGGCTGTGTCTGACAAAGTTCGCAGATGACTGCAAACTAGGCACCATAGTCGATACACCAGCAGATACACACATCCTACAAAAAGGCCTCACTGAAACGGACAACTGATGCCGTAGTCACGGCCTTAAACTAAATGCCAAAAAATGTATAGTCATCCCTTTTGGAAAAAACAAAGTACCCACAAATTATCACATAGACAGCAACCCACTGAGTACGGAAAAAGTAATCAGAGACCTAGGGACCCAAGTAGACAGCGACCTCTCATTTGACACCCAAGTTGCCAAAGTGGTTAGAAAAACATTCTACCTTGCACACCTCATCATGAAGGGTTTCACATCCAGATCCAAGGATGTCATTGTACCCCTATATTCCTCCCTCATCAGACCCATGATTGAGTACAATGCCCCATTTGGTATGTACCTCACCCGGCACTTGCAACAGCTGGAGAGACCACAAAAGTACCTCACCAAAAGGATCAAGGGTCTCCAACATATGTCTTATTCTGCCAGACTAAAGAAACTTCAGCTCTATTCAGTAGCATACCACCTGCTCAGAGGTGATCTCTGCCTGACGTACAAGGCCATGTCAAATCAGGATCTGATGGACATGCTCCACCTCAAAAATCCAAATCCATCAGGACCACGAGAGCTAAAGACTTAAACCTCGGCACAAGTATGAATAGGACATGCTGGAGGGATAGATTCATAACCCAGAGGCTTCCCATGCTTTGGAACATGATCCCAGTTCATATTAGGCAGAGCCCCTCACTGACTCTCTTCAAGAGAAATCTTGATGAGTGGATGGGAGATCGTAAGTTTACCCCAGGGGTCACATCTGTGTCACTGCTAGACAGGGGCACAGTAAACTAATTCTATTATATAAGGGGACCTTCTCTGTGTCACTAGACAGAGGCACATTATTCTAGATTTATTCTGTACATTTTTGTACCATTTCATGGGGTGGCAAAAGCCGCATCACTATGGCTAGGCTTACAAATGCCCCAGGGCAGATAGCCTAGTACTATACTATGAAACTATGAAACTATTTCTATCACAAAAGTCTACTCAAACTTCTACAGTCCACCAATATCAGTAAATATGCACAATCTCTGAAGAAGTAAAAGTCATCTAAATAATTCCACATTAAAGAAATCTGTAACTAATGAACAAGTTGCTGCTAGTAATATCGCAATAGGGAATTGAAGGCAAACTGATAACAGGTTCATCGTTACTAGGTATCTTTGGCAAAAAGGACTGCAGCATCCACCCCCTTTACAACACAGCACAGTATCAGCAATACATCTACCTACTGTGGGAGTAGAACCCACAGCCTTCTGCATCAAAAGCAAGTACACTATCTGTTGTGCTATTAACAATGCAAGTGACTCAGCATAAACAGCACTAAACTTTTGTTCCCCTTCAGCTCTCAGCTCCTTGTAAAATCTACTCAACACTCAGCTGTATCTCTGAACTTTGCAGCATAAGAAATCTGGAAAAATCCAACATTTATTTGGGGGAGGGGCAAAATCCCAAAAACCAGGGACACATTTTAAACATTGCTTGTATAATGTTGGAAAGTTGCTAGAATAAAATGCTGTGTTACCACCATACATTTCACTGCCAAGTCTTAAACCCAGGACCCTGTGCAAAACAGTCAGAGCAATATACCACTATGCCAAATCAGCTGTTCTGTGAAAGAGAGGAAGGCTGAAACTTAAATGGCTACCATTTAGTGAATTCAGTTCTCACCATAGCTATCAACCTCTTAGCACAAAACACTTGAACAAAGCCAATAATGGGGGAATATAGCCCCCAATTATATTCAGCAAATTCAGTTCTCACCATAGCTCTCAACCTTAGCACAAAAAACCTGGACGAATCAAACCAGAGAACTTGTAGCTGTCAAGCAACAATGCTACCAGTTCACTACTGACTATGCAAGGAAAAACAAACATACAGAAACCACAAATTTTATGAGGAACAGAACAAATATGAGGCAAAAATCTGCACATTTTTTACAAATGGTGGTGGGTAGGGAATTCAGGCCCTTGACACCTGCATCCAAGGTACAGGGTTCAAGCCTGAGGTATTATCTACCCATCACCATGTGTTCTCTCTAGCCACCAGTATATAGCAACTGGGGCATTTTATACACACACACTATAAATAAGGTGATTCGGCATATCCTTGTTATGGGGGTTTTAAAAGTTCCCACATCGTTTAGTATATTTAATCTTCTTAGTGCCAATGAGCAATTTGAATATTTTTGCATGTAATAATTTGGGTATGCTCTGTATCACTTTTATTTTTTCACATATTTCCTAACTATATACAGGGGAACTTCTCTGGGACTTAAATTTCTTAATTGAAAGCATGAGAATATTTTGTCGACAGATGCTTAAAGTCGTTCTTTTAATTTCTACAGTTTTGACTACTCTTTGTGACCTTTTTTTTCTGCTGTAAAACAGCATTTTGCTCTCCAGTAGCTGAGAGATAAGAAATGCATCTGTCAGACACATTGTTAATAAACACCTCAACCAGCTAACCCTCAGCAGTGGGTGGCCTTGTGAGAAAAACAAATAGAAATACAAATGGGGTGTAAATGATATTACTGCAGGGCTATAGTTAGACCACCAACTACCTTTTCTTTTCAAAATAGACTGGACTGGTAAATTTGGTAACCACTACAGTGTGCCATGCACGTGTGTGTGTGTGTGTGTGTGTGTGTGTGTGTGTGTGTGTGTGTGTGTGTGTGTGTGTGTGTGTGGCAGGGATGTTCTAATACAAAGCCATCACAAATACCCTTTATCAACTGAAATTCGGGGAGAAAAGTTTCAAAGTACCTTTTAGAAGAATATGCACAAATTAAAATTTACCAGATGATGAATACAATATAATTTGTTACGCAACAGCTTACAATATGAAGAAATACAGTATCAATGGCTACAGCTATATTTATAATAATTTGGACTTTTAATATCAAGCTTATGATTAAGCATAAAGTAGAGATGGTAGAACACCACATACACTTTTTTGTTGTTGTGTCTTTCGGCTTTTCCCGGTTAGGGGTCGCCACAACGGAACTCCAGTCCGCTAATGATTGGTAGTTGATTTTTACATGCCAAGTTACCAGCCCTGACGCTCAACCTTCAATGAAGGTACACCCATTCATGCATGTCTCCACGCAGAAGACGCTCTAGCTGAGAATCGAACCAGACAGCGTCTTACTGTGAGGTGACAACGCTACCGCAGCACCACCACCGCAGATATACTAAGAGATGTAAACAGGATTTAACAATAAACATTGTTTAAATGCATTCTGGACTAATCACATTTCTATACCAAAGGCTCTTCACTTCTCAAATAATTTTCTGACAATTATTCTGAGTGAATATTCTCTGTTTGGTGTTAACCTTGGTATGGCACTAAAGAGCAATGACTTGGGATGCTCTCTAAATTTACAGCTGTTTTTGCTTGTATTCTAGATTAACTGGGTTATTATGCCGATTTTACGTCTGACCTAAAGAGCCTTCCAACAATTAAATTAAAATTAATATTCTACCACCAAAAAAAAAATAATCCTATTATAGATGGGAAAAATAGAGCAATTAAAAACACATTGAGCTCTTTTACACAGGAAACCTGATATGACAACTGTTCATAAGTTCTTGGGGAAAAGATAATTTGAATCAGAGTGACCCATAAGTCTGAAGTTTATCGGATGTGCCATCTACATATACTACTAAAGATGAAATGGCCTCCCTACAGGATGCTCCCTGATGTAGACATTAGTTCAGAGAATGTATGAAGACTCACCTGCCATTTATGGTAACGATCATCTCATTAGTGAGCTCGTTGAACTTCTGCCATAGCTCTGGCTCTTCTAGGGTCACCTTGAACTCATGCTCTGTGGGGTCACCCTTCTCGCTACCACCCTGTAAATCGTTCTCCACGGCACTGAGCAGATGATCCATGTGGTACTGGGGGCCTTTCCCTGCTGCTGTCACCCCAAGAGCCAGAGCTGCTGCCTCCCTAGGTCCACTGCTCCCACTGCACGACATTTCTCAGTCACCACAAGCCCAAGACCACAAACACAACAGCTATGTATCACCCACAAAAAAAGCAGGGGTTGACTTTTATCTGGTTATTTGTACTTCTAGTTTTTGTGTCTGTAGCAACCCCAAGTATTAAGCAATACTTAAATACGTCTCCTGCGGGATTTCCTTATTTACATCAGTGTATCCCCAAGTTCCATACTGGCCAAACAGTAAGGCCAGTCTACGTTTGAGCTGCTTGCATACTCCAAGGCTGCAACTGCAAATATCAGCCTAGTTTGTTAATGTTTAGCCTATAAATATCCCCCCTACAGACTGGAGATGTAACTCGATAGAGGTGGGATCTGGTCATTACAGGCTGCTGCCCTTTCCTTTGGAGTGATTTCTCCTGCCCCCTCAGTCATTGGATGCTGGCAGCCACATCAGAACCAGAGAAGGTTGCTGAGCTGCTATAGCCTAATGGTAGTGCTCCTGTTGAAGTCTGAGACAACTAATACGCAACATCTCTTTAAAACGCGTGTATTAAAAAACTCATACAACTTCGAAATATACCTGAGAACTTTATAATAAGTTTAGGTATTTACTTTCAAGTTTTTGCATGATTGTGCGATATCCTAGAGGAAAACACACAGACACACACTAAACGGAGATCACCTGCTGTCGAATGCCCAACGGAGCAGTAAAATCCAAGTCACCCACGACACAAACACTAAACAGAGCTCACAGTCCAATGGAGCAGTAAAATCCAAGTCACCCATGAGAGCTCAAAACTCACCCCACCTCTCTCCTGATTGGTTCTGCTTGCAGATGAAGCAGTCTGGATTTCCTCTGTTCTGTGCAGTCATCACCGCACAGACTCCTGGGCATCTGCAGGGCAGAGATGCCTTCTCCTCTATCCGGACTACTGACAAAGGCAGTCTGGAGTTCTGTCTGAGTTCCCAGTGCATGCATGCATGCGCAGAGTTCCAGGACTCGCGATTTAAAATTTTTTTTTGTTTTCTTGTCTTTACTTTTTTGTTTTCTAGGTGGGGGGGCTGCAGTCCTGCAGTCCTATAGCACGAGCCGCCCCTGCCAATGTCCCATTACTTGGCTATTTCTCCCCAGTTACCATAAACAATGTTCATACCCCTCAGTGTGCATACTATTTTATTCTTTATTTCTACAATAATTAGATATACTTAAAACTTTTATTTCAGATTTTATAGCACAAACACTGATAGCCATTTGCTAAACAAAATAATACAGTCTCATGAAAACAGACTTAACAGGAACAGTAAGCTTTTCTGGCTTTGAATCTCACATTCATTGAAACGACACTGAAACACACATTCAAAGAAAATGCATCTGGCCAGTGGCAGATTAAGTTTACCTGTGGACTGTTTTCAAACCGTAGGCCCCTTACACACATTTTTGGACCATGCATACATTCATGGGTTCTTTGCTACACCATCTTAATTATATTAAATTATATTCCTTGTATAATACATCACCAGTTGTGTGTGTTTTAAATTTGTAGGTTTGAACATTATTCCAGTAAGCAATTAACAAAACATATAAACTAATGACAAAACTACCCATTACAGAACATTTCAACCACAAAAGGCCACTCAAACTTCTGTCAGTACAATCCACCAATATCAGTCAATATACACAAGTTCTGCAGAAGTAAATATCATATGAATAATTACACATTAAAGATCTGTAACTAATAAAGAGGTTGCTGATGGCAAACAGCTTTACATTTCAGTGTTGTATTGTCCTTAAAGGAAAAGTGTAGTGCATGCAGAGTGCATTCTTAAAGAAGAAATGTAAGTTTTATGGCAGCCTCCTGGCTAGAGGGGTCTCCCCAAGCTATTGGGCTGTCACCTAGTACTAGATCCAGCTCTGCACATTCATGAACAAAAGGATGGTGCTGCAGACAGAAGGGATAGAGAGTGCATACATAAGATGGGTGTCACAGGAGAAGGACACATAAAAAGAGGTAGGACAAATGGAGATTAGGACTATATATTTTAATGAGGCATAGAAACAAGAGAGTAGAGAAACAGATGACATGGGATAGGAGTTTGCAAGTCAAAGTACCTCTACATCTATTATTCAGTTATGGTGAAGCCAGACCCAGATATGTGACCGGAAGCTACTCTGGGCCCTGGCATCTCAACGTTGTATGCCCACCACATGCTCAAATAACTGGATTGTTGCCAGGTAAGAATTTACCAAATGATTAGTCAGCTGTGCCAAGATGAGGGCAGTGGGATATGAGCTATAGTCTCCTTTTCAGTGTTTCCCTGATATTTCTTTTCAACTGCTACTGCTGGTTGCATATGCTCCTACAAGAATTTATGTGAGCTGGACAATTCTAATAACACAGCTAAGAATGGGTTCTCATCCTTTTTTCATTTCTGTATGTGTATTATCTAATATTGGTGATCACTTAAGTGCATTCTGTTATTTGCAGTTATTGTATAAATTGTAAGTGAAGCTTTCCTTCTAGAGCTACCAATGAAATTGGTCTCAAACCAGCTGAATATCTCAGTTATCAAGACATAAATACATAATAGAAATCTTGCAGTGCTTCCAGGTATTGAATAGTTCCTCGCATAGTTCCATTTGTCAAAATCAAATCTGATGTAGCTGAATTTTTTTTTCAATACGGGTTTGAGGGCCTACTTTGATCAAAGTTATGCAAGGAACATGATGCTATTGGAAGATGTTAAAAGTGAAGACAAGTTAAATTTAGAATAAGAAATGCCACAAAGGGTAAAGTAAATGGAAACAAGAACTGGAAACAGTGAATATGATAAAAAGGTAATAATATTAAAGTGAAAGCAACAACAGTTTCTAAATTGCCGGTTGATTACAACATTAGAAATCAGTGGTGGTGATGATTTTATGCTTTTGCATAAGCAATGTGATGCCAAGTTGTCACTGAAACAAAAATTGGGAAGTAATAGATAAGGCAATCAAAACCTAAGGAGAGGTAAAATAAGCAGTTCAACAGCTGATTTCAATGCATGATAAGAGAAGAGGAATAAAACTGAGATTATCTAGTGTGCTGGAAGTTTAAGAAGAAGTGAACTTTTAAGACTTTATTAAAACCAAAGGGTGGTGCTTTGCACTGGGTTAACAAAAATGTTGGCTGTAGAGAAAGTGGTTAATCTGTCAATATCTATGGGAATGTGAAAGCATGGTAAACTGAGGATTATTTTGGTTCAGTTTGTTTACTGGTATATAAGGCTGAGCAAGTATTAGGACAGTTATGGTAATGGGGAAGAGATATAAAGTTCAATGCTGAGCAGTTCTTGTACACTATCATTTTCAGAGGCTACATTACAACAGTAATTGCAATTTTCAGAGGCAATTAGGTAATGAAAACAATGTAAAAGTCCCAGACTGGCTTTTCCCATAATGTTAATAGTGTCTTTTCCTATGCTGGGATGCAACACTTTACTAATATTCGACTATAAAGCAATTAAAAGAACTACCACAATTGCTTTATCATTATATGGAAGGAACCGAGAGTACATTCAAGGAAGCTGATTCTTTAAGTGCAGCAGTAAAGAAAAAGATTGGGAAAAGCAGTCTGATTCATATAGTAATGGTAGAGTATCCATGTACTCTTGCCAGAAATCCAACTGCCTGAAGAAAAATAGTTTTTGACAAGACTGTTTAGAATAAGCATTACGTTCTTTAACCTGCATATGCTTTAAATATGGTTTAAAATAGTTATGAGGATGGAAACTTATGTGTAAAAAAACATAGTTTGCAGTGCATTCTCAAGTATATCAATGACTGATGCAGTCTCAATAGATCTGGAATCAATAAGTTTAGTAAATTAATAGGAGGTTAGTACTTTGAGTTTTTATCATTACAGTGTTACTTATTTTAGATTCATCCTTTTCCAATTAATTAACTACTGAGTTGAGTTTTAAAGGGTGAAAGCAAATTCTTTTTTTCTATCTCACAGTGAAGAAACATTGTAGCATTTAAGGACTTTTTATGAAAATACAATGTTTTATGTTTTTTTTTTAATTCACATATACAAATGATGGAATTATTATATGCAAATCTATGATATAAGGGCACATTCACTGAAGTGGTATGGGACTATAAATGTAAGTTATCCTTTTGATAGTGGGAATATATGTATTTAAATGAATGACAATAATAAATGGGATATGTTTTTTTTTAACACGCCTCAGAAGAATTGGGCTTGTAGGTTGTCGGGCATTTCCCTATAGGAACATTTTGTTTTGGACAAATAGTTGAATTGTATTTTAGCTGGAATGACCCATGGCTGCAGCAAATTTGCTGTGCGAACACAGAAGTATGCAGCGTCTTGATCACAGCTGCACTAATCACATGTAGGGGTACAATGTCCATGCCCCGTCAGGATCTGAGGGACAGTAAAGAGTATTTATTGATTAGCACTTTCATTGAAATTATAATTGAACTTCTTTGCAGATGAAAACTTTAGCCACACAAAACATTTAAATAGCCAATATTCCAATCACATGCCTGTAATTAGAGGATGTGAACAATTATGTATCCTCTCTCTTACAGACAACGGCAATTATAAAATTCCTTAAAGCACACATCAATAATAAAAATAAGAATTAATGAAAGACATACAAAAAAAAAATATAAAAAACAATATGATATAATAGGATCCTCCACTACTGACCCTAAAATAAAAATTCCAAAATATTCAAAATATTTAAATTAACGTAATAAAGATTTCATCTTTAAAATGCAATTAATAGATGTAACTTTGTTAAGCCCTGGCCAGGTATCAGCATGTAGTAAAATTTGCCAATTTAACTCCTTACGTTCAAGCATTAATGATAAAGAACCCCCCCATGCATTTTCTCTTTAATGTTAATGACCGTGTATTTAAAGAAGTGACCTTGGTTATCACAAACATGTTTAGCGAGGTTTGACTATGTTTGTTCTTATTTATGAACTAATACTAACATTTTCACAAGTTCTAATGAGCTACTTTGTGCTTTATTGGAGATAGTATTAGCATCAACTATTTCCTTTTTGACAAAAACATTTTTTCATCAGCTCTCAAAAATGGCTATTAATGGTTCCCTCCTTTGTTAAAATGGCTCTAGCAGATTTTTTTGTCAAGCACAAATTGTTTAAATATGTCAAGGCTTTACTAGGAGAATTGAAGATATTTTCCCAAGTGGGTAGGAGAAGGAGAAGAATGTGGCTTGCCATCCTTCACTGATTCTATCAATAATTCTACAGATTTATTAAGATTTAAGGGAATATTGTCCCCAGACAGAATTAATTACTTGGATTTGTACGTAAGTTTGAATCAACAATATAATGTTATTAGTTCTGTTGTGTGTAATAAACCAACTTCCACAAATATTTCCTTGAATTATACAACAGTTCATCCCTACTAGCATTAAACACATTGTAGTAAAGTGACACACTTTAATCACATCCAAGCTTACATCAGAAGATGGTGTGTTTAACCAGTAAACTGATAAGGTGGGTTGAGATACTTTTAGATAGTGACTACAATATGGAGGATGTGGCACAGATTTTGCTTAGGTTAAGGTGGAGAGCACAAAATGTTATCACTAAACTCTTGATAGTTAATTTGATTTGACTAAGAATGGATTCCAGTATAATGAACCAGTAATGGACAGCTATAATTGTAATTTAGTGTTAAGAAACAGGAAAGTGGCAATATTGTTTAAATGTAAAGTACTTTGGCAGACCATTAAAGAAATCTCCAAAGTTAATGTGCAAGATAAATCAAAACAAACAATGACAATGAACTATCAGCTGTTATACATTTCTGGACCAGATGTCTAATGTCCTCTCTCCTTCACCATTGCCACAACTGATGTATAACTTAAAAAATATTCCTGATAATACATTTCTCCTTTCTGTTTTAAGCATATCACTGTTAAAACTGTAAAACAGTTACTGCACAAACTAAACAAATACTACCCCAACTCAAATTCCTTACACCCCATTACAATATTTCTTAAAATTTGCCTGCAAATAAATCTGAAAACCACTTTTCCACATCTGCAATCTGTCAGTCACTTCAAGTACTGTTTCTATTCAATTACATATGCCGTTTTAGCCCCCCTGCCAAAGACTCAGCTGGATAAAATGCTTCAGACCTATTTCCATAACTTGCCGTCTTAACAAAACTTTTTGAGAGTATTCCATACAGTCAAATCATTCATTATTTATAATATTTATAGCATACCTGTTAACCCACAACATGGTTTCCACAATGGTAGCGATACATTTACTGCTGTCTGCACTGCCACTAACTTTATCTATAGCAGGATAGAAAAGGGATAATATTTTGCAGGCATTTTTATTGATCCAAAATGGGAATTCAAACTTTTAACCATCAAATCCTACTACATAAACTACAAGCAGTAAGATTCAACAATAGAGTAGTGAGCTGGCTTTTAGTATTTTAAATAATGATCAACTGACCCCTACAGGAACCTTTTCTACTGGAATTCTGTAGGGTTCCATTCCCAGTCCTGTATTTTTCCCTCTTCATTAATAATATCGCCACTGTAGTTCAGCAAGACTCCCTTGTGCTAATCATATATGACTGATTCACTCTTCTCACTCCATTAATGATGTGCACACAACTCACCAAAAGGAGTTTTCAACTATCTGCACATACTTTTCTCCCTAAACCCTAACAAGTCTGCTGTTATGCTGTTATGTTATTCATAGCACCTCAAAAGTTAAACTTGTATGACTTTAATCACATTTTCACACAAATTATAGCTCAACTGTCCACCCTTGGACTCCTACTAGACCTCACACTCAACTTCATCATTCATATGAAATAAATTCTGCATGAAGTTCTCTAACACAATCAAGGCATGTTACTCTATATCATACCATCTCACCCCAAAATCAAGGACAGCACTCACCAAAGATGCTCTCATCCCTAAATTAGAATATGGCCTTCCCCACCTTGACACTAACAGATCAGAACATAACACAACGTTGGTGTACACCACATTAAATAAAAATGTTCATTCCTTAACTATCTTTTTACAGGGAGAGGAACAGTTGACAAAAGGGATTACAGCTTTGAGCTGTTAATGGGCTACTTTCTTTGGTAGAATATTTGATTTTTTCAGCCTTCATTTTATTGAGCAAGTCACTTAACCAGATACTGCTCTGAGGTGATAGGGAATTGGGTCTAGTTCCACTAATGGTGTCCTGGATTGCTTGCCTAATAACTACCTATAAACCTACAAATTGTGCCACAATATAGCAGGCCATCTGGCTGCCTATAACTGTCAGAGAAACATTCTTTCAGTCTTGCCTCACTTCTAAATTAAACTATTGATATTGCCCCTCCCTTGCTAACAATCTCAGAATAAAACCACTTCCTCACAGCTTTCCCAACAACAAAAGTAGCATTATTACCTTTTTCAGAACACAGTTTTCTAAAATCGTTGGTAAAAAATGCTTCTATAAAGTAGTCCCTGCCAAATGGAACAACCCAACAGAAGACATTAGAAGTGAACTACATTACAATATATTAGATACAGGTTAAAGAAACCCCACATTAATATCAACACATCACTGCTTCAGGGATACATGCTATTTTTGGCAGCTGTCCTTGACATTCACTCTCTAAAGTCAAATGCATCAATGCAATTCCATCTATACTAATAACTTCTGTGACTACCTTACATCTGCATAGATGTAAATAGATAACTGCCTAAACCTTTAGTACACAACTTTTAGCCTTCCGAGTTTCCTTACTCATTTCACTCTGCTATACTTTTAATCTCATCTTCTCCAGCCCTCACTGTCCACTCATTTGACTCTTCCACATTGTTGAGATACCTTTTCCTTAATCTGCACTCTACTGTATCCCTTATGCATGCCTTTAGACATGAGTGTTTATAATTTACAGTACTCAGACCTTTTATTTCTGTGTTTGCAATTATGCTATGTGTACTTAAACGTTTGTGAAATGTAGTTACTCTAAATGACCACTACTTAATTTAATATTTCTGTTTGTATTTGTGCATTTGGTCCAAGTTATGGCTGAAGATAATCATTTTAGTTTTAAACTTTGTATACAATACTGTTGTCCTGTGAAGAGGCACTACTATAACATGGACTGCATTGTAATCTGCATGTATTAAAATCCTTGCAAACTGGGCCAGAGTCCTTCTAAATGCTACTGCATAGCAATGCTGTGCCCATGGTGGTGTGCTTGCCTGAGGGATGCATTCTTGGAATTCATCTCTTTGGCATTCTACTGTACAGTACTTACAGTTTCATCCTCTGCCTTATGAAGTAGTAAGATACATTTGTTGAAATATACTCTAAGGCTCTCATGCAAACAGACTATGCCCCTTAACCCCCCAAAACATGGATTACTCATGGGATTAGGACATTGGATAACAATCCATTTTTTTTTTTTTATTTTTATAATTTTTATCAAATTATTTTTAAAATACCATGCCAACACATATACTTCTGCCCGTTGTGTATTGACAGTCAACATCATAAAATATAAACAATATGAACTTTTGATGTAATACTGTACATGTTATCACTCCAAATGATTTCCCTCTGTTCAAAGCAAACATTTGTGAAAACAAGTACAAAAAGAAAAAGAACACCTACTACACACCAAAATCCTTTGCAGAAAACGAAGAAATAGTGGGTTTGAGACCACAGTTTTGCTTTAGGAATAAAAAGTCTCTGAGAAAAAGATTATGTACTAATAAGGAACATACCACTATGGTTGAGGTGCTAGGTACCAAACCGTGTGGTAAATGTAAATACTGTGATTACATATCTAGCGAAAAGTGTTTCAAGCATCCAGATACTAATGAAATATTTGACATTAGAGTGGAAGCCACATGTGAAACTTCACATGTGGTTTATCTTGCTAATTGCACTATCTGTAATCAATTTTATATTGGCAAAACTGATCGTACTTTGAGAGAAAGAATAAGGGAGCACTTATATCATATAAAGAAAGGAAGCAATAGTAATGCTCTTGCTAGACATGTTGTAAGCACAGATAAACAGCATACTTTTAAATTTTTAGTAGTAGGTAGAACTTTTTTAAATATTAGAGGTGGAAATATTAGGTCCCAGATGGAAGAATTAGAAGCACAATGGATAGTGAGACTCAGAGCCAACTTTGGACATGGCCTTAATGACTGTGTTCCTATTAAACCACTTTTATATAAAAGAAAATTACTTAGATAAATGCTTGTACATAATATAGTTCTCCATTGCTCTTAATCAAGTAATTTATTTGTATGAATTTTTATATGATTTTTACATATTTCTATCAAAACATATATTTAGATTGAATTTTATATATATATATATATATATATATATATATATATATATATATATATATATATATATATATATCTTTAATCCAGATACTTTTAAATTTAATTGATGTCATGTGATGTTGTTGCTAAGTATATAAGGTGTGATCTTTTTAGTTTATGTATACACCTGATGAAGCTATATGCGAAAGTGCTTGTGTGTTCATTAAAGTTGTGGCTGCTCAAGATATTTGGATTCAGTGAATTTTTTACAATTTCTTGGAACCTGGAACCTGGAGCCTTACCTTTGCAGTATGTTTGGTATTGTTTCTGCAATTTGTGAAAACAAGACAGATACACAGTTCTCTTTTTAATTTCCCCCTGTTTTACATAAGCCAGCTACCACATTGAGGAACATATGTGCTATCAGACCTCAGTTAAGTCATTCTGTGGAGAAATAAACAGCCCCCTCATCTAAAATTATGACCTTTGGCTGCCCCTCAGTTCTCATAGTACATTTGCCACTATTTTTAATCACCACTACCATTAATCTCCACCTCTACTTCATAGCTGGCCTTTGCTGTTCTTTCCAGAAACCCCCTCCACATCTAACTTCTACCTGCTGCTTCACTACAGCCCTCTACCCTCTGCTGTCCACTTACACCCCCCACCCTCACTGCTACCTGGAGTTCCACTCCATCTTCCCAACTAGAGTTCTTCTCACTTTACTGCACCCTAAATAAGCAAACCTAGGATTCAGTAAAATCCATGTATGCTCCATGTAGAATCTGCATGGAATGTATTCATGTACACAGCCACTGTTCCCCCTTGACAGAGTGCCATGCATATTAATCATGGCACAATGCTGAGGGACATCACAGTAAAACAGATATTGAATCACTCCAAGCAACAGTGTAGAGGCTGTCCCATATTTGTTGCCTATCCAGAAAAATTCTGAACAGGTGGTAAGCACATGACAATATATATATTTTTCATCTTTATGAGATGTTTGCACAGTGCGGCATGGTGCTTACCGATGCTGAGCTGCACTTATACATATACAGCAGACATCTGCTAT
Organism: Protopterus annectens; assembly: GCF_019279795.1. Classification (NCBI taxonomy): domain Eukaryota; kingdom Metazoa; phylum Chordata; order Ceratodontiformes; family Protopteridae; genus Protopterus; species Protopterus annectens. Next base: position 640,226,821 of record NC_056748.1, on the reverse strand, counting down.
ATCTCAAAATAGAAACTAGATGTAATCAATTGTATTTTATTTTCTTCATGTTTGTGTGGTGCGGCATGATGCTTAGCATTGCCAAGCTGTCCTTATACATATATAGCAGCCATCCAGTATATATTTAAAAATAGAAAATGGATGTAATCAATTTAATTTTTTTTTCTCATGCTTGTTTTCAAGTTGTGGCACAGTGCTTAGCAATGCCACTAGACATCTAAAAATAGAAAGTGGATGTTTTCATTTTTGTAGTTCTGCTGTGCATTGCAATGTGTAAACCCACTCAGCAAAGCTGCACAATGCTAACACACACTTTAGTAGTATATGTGAAGATATACTGCTTTCCTCTATTATCCAAGGGGCTAGATAGATTGAGTCATGACCTACAGTGTAGTAGGTGCCAGGTTTGAGTCTCAAGCAGTCATATGTTTTACATTTATTGCTGTGAAAATGTGTCAGGTGACTAAAACATCAGTTTAATTTAAAATAAAAAATTGTTACATTTAGAAAAGTTGCACGATGCTAAGCAACACTTAAATATGGACAATGATCTACATCATTTTCTCTTTTCTATGCTCTGCTTAAACATGGTTTGAGTTTGCATGATGCTCAACTCTGCTAAAATGGATTGTGCAAGATTGCACGCTGCTAAGCAACACAGCACTTTTTCAAAAGTTGCAGTATGATGTGTAAGGGTTGGAATGCCGCCTATATAAGTGTCAATAGGTCAGAATTTTACACCATTCATTGGTGTCTTTATTTGGCTGTTGATATGCCTGGTACTGTTGGAGAGGGAGTGTGCTTTTGGGAGCAGAGATGGAGTGTGCAAGAGACCAAAGTTTTTGTTGGACTCCCGGTTAAGAACTATGACCTACGGCTGCTGCAGGATAATTTCCAGAGCTTGGAGTGTAAGTCTAGGGCTTGGGATTGGTTGGCTATGGAACTTACCAGTGCTACTGGTATCCCACACACTGGTGAGCAATGTTGTCACCACTATGATGACGTGAGGCATAGGAAGAGGGAAGCCTTGGATACCTGCGTCCAAGAAAATAAGGCTGGGAAAACCCCAGAGATATGTAAGTATGTTTGGAAGTACTTTACACATGTACAAACTGAATCTGTGCAAAACTAGCATGCATAATGGTTTTCTTCTCTTAAAAACAACTGCAGAAGAGAGGGCTCGCAATGTCCAGTCCCATGCAGGGTGCCTAGCCAGGATGAGGTGAGAGTGCAGTAAGCAGGCAAACATCAAAGTAATAAATTAATGCATAACATACTTTCATAATAAATTAGTTACAGAGTTTGTAGTCTTAACAGTCAGGAATGATATACCTGGGAAATCTAACATGTTTAGTAATGTGTCACTGCCTGCCTGAAAAGGTAAATCAAGTTAAATCAAGTAAACATGCATTACCATGTAGTATAGCTTTCAAACATCAGATAATGCTGGGGTCTACCCACATTAAGAGTCAATGTTCTGGTCTGGTCATTGTGTAAAGTATGCTGTAGGTTGCACTCAATTAATGGACAGGATATATGGATTATTTATTAGAAGTCTTACCCAGCTATCCATGGTCTACATACCATACTTGAAGAAACATTAATCAATACATTTTAAAGGGGTGATAGTGCTTTTTATATGTAATGTTTTCAAATAAAAATTGGTCACTATTCCTGTATTCACTGCATGTGTGTTCTAAACTGACAGTCAACTGTTAAGATGTAAATGAATAAAGAATGCAGCAAAAACTCTCTGAAATAAATGTAATGCAATACCCAGAGTACAGTTCAAGCTTGTGTTCTGGCCATTTTGTCTGAAATAATGCTATATATTCCAACCAGTCAAGGAACAAGGTGTATGGGTAAGGTAACTAAAGTCCTGAGCAGTTATCTATGTGTCCAAATGCCAGCTTTTAATGAACATTACCAATAAAGTTTAAAACAGGATTGTGCTCTGATAAGTAATCTTTTCAAATAAGCGTGCATTATCCCTCTATTTATTGCATATGTGTTGTAATCTGACATCAGTCAATTGTTAAATTAAGGGCATATTTTTTCCTGTAGTCACAGCTTGTGGGTTCTAATCCCTTGGCAGCCAACTAAGAAATGACCAGCTGTCTAGCGCACTTAGTATACACAAACATATCTCTAAACTGTCATTATTTTTCAGAATGTAATGAATAATTGCCCATATGTCTGGTCCTTGATTAGCAGATACATTGCATTACTTGGAATGCAATTTATTGGTAAATCCATTATCAGAACACCTTGCTACTAATGTATTAGTACACTATGTACAAATGTTCCCTGTAGTTGTGCTTCTGTACCACAATGTGTTAGAGATTGGCTCATACTATCCCATGCTAACAGGTTGAGAGCTATGAACATGCAGCATCATCTATATAATAGTTGCAGTCACTGTACTCACAACTGAAATTGTACATATGTAGAATTTGTAGTAGTATTCTATGTAATAGCATTACCTGCAAAGTTCCTAATGGTATTTTCTCTCTCTCTCATCCCACTCCTTCTCATCTTTATTAATGCCATTTATCATTATGATTTGATATTAATATATATTTTTGTAGCTATGTCTTACGTTGGCCTTATGTATAATTTCATATTACTTTTGCTGTCAACATTTTATTTATTTCCTGTTTAACTGGGTTTGTCCAATTGTGTTTACAATCAAACCCATTTTCAGTGGAGACCCAAGGGGAAAAGCCCTAGCAAGCATAAGTAAAGATAAAGTGACAATATACAAATTTTAAATAACAATCACAATACAACATAATTAAAAAAGAAAAGGTTATTAATTATTTGCATTGCATTGATAGTAAGCAACCCATTTTCAGTGGAGACCCAAGGGGAAAGAGCCCCAGCAAACATAAGCAAAGATAAACATACAGGACAAAAACTATTAAAAATAACAATGCAGATACAAAATTTATTATAAAGAGAAAAAAAGAAAAAATTTATAAACATTAAGGGTTGTACTGATAGCAGTGGTCTACATTTACTACATATAAGAGTAAAAGCAAAAAGATAATGGTTGTTCACAAGAAGGAAAATGTGCAGACATTGATAGGAAGTGGGGAGAAAAGATAAATAGTGTGGAGAATGAGAGGGGAGAGAGAAAGGAGGGAGCTATAGTAGGGACTATAGTAGTAGAGCTAAGGGTTTAGGAGGTTAGTTTAAGCAGAAGTTACAGAGAAAGAAATTAGGAGATGCAACAGGTTATACAGTAAGACAGACTAAGACTATGTGTGGTCAAGGCAATGGCATAATTTCAAGTTTAGTAGGTGGATTTAAGCTCTTTTTTAAAACAGGGAAAGGAAAGGTTGGATCTAATATGGAGAAGGAATTTGTTCCAATTTAGTGAGACAGAGTGTTTGTATAGTAGTTTGCCAATATTCCTTTTGGGTTTATAAACAGAGGAGAGGCTGGGGGAGAGAGTAGAGAGTAACATGGGAGGCGAGAGCAGGGCAGACAGAGGGGTTGTTGAGTATGGAAAAGGTAGCGTGGAGATGCAATTGTAGGAGAAGGTATGGAAATTCAAGCCACTGAAGTTTGTTTAGTGAGAGGCAGTGATGCGATGAGAGTGGTTGGTTTAGAATAAATCTGGCAATTTTGTTGTATGTTTGTTCCAGTTTCTGCATTGAGGTAGTTTGGATATTGGTGAGGATGGGGGAAGCGTATAGAAGACTAAGTAAGAGAAAAAAATGCCTGCGCAAGTTTGTGTTTAGTGGCAGTAGTGAGGAATTTTTTGTTCCTATAAAGTAATCCAAGTTTTGGTGTTTTTTTTTTGATGGCCTGTTGTATGTGTAAGTCAAAGTTTAGTCGGTCATCAATTATTACCCCAAGTTTGGTGTGTGAGGCAGGGGAGATAGTGGTGCCATCTAAAGAGGAAAGAGAAAAGTTAGATTTAAGGTGAGAGAGTGTCTGAGGTAGGAAGAGAAGGAGTTGAGTTTTCTTCAGGTTAAGGATTAGTTGATTATTTCTGAGCCATTTTTCAACAGAGATAAAGGAATTCTGTGTTTGTGTGTGTGTAGTTCAGATATAGTATTGGAGATACATAAGAGAGTAGAGTCATATGTGTATTGTATTATAGATAGACTGCAGGATGAATGTAGGTTATTGGTAAAAATATTGAAAAGGAGCGGTCCAAGTATGGAGCCTTGGGGTACTCCAGTTTGAACAGCAAGGAATGCTGCCATCTAACAGCTTGTTTTCTGCCAGTAAGGTAGGATTGGAACCAGCCAAGAGTAGAAGGAGAGAGGTTTAGGTTTGGGAGTTTGTTAAGAAGGATGGGATGAAACACAGTGTCAAAGGCTTTAGAGAGATCAAGGAATAAACAGGAGATGAGGAGGTTGTTGTCCCTAGATTCTGCAACCTTTTGAGTAAAGGATAGTAAGGCAGTTGAGGTACTATGTTTAGGGTGGAAACCATGTTGCGAGGGGGTGAGGAGATTTTCATGAATGAGATATGACAGCAGTTGAGTATGTATATATTTTTCAAAGATCTTAGCAGTGAGAGAAAGGCAATTGGTCTATAGGTAGAGGATTCAACAGAGTTGTCACCTTTGTGCAGAAGAGTGGTATAGAAGGATTTCCATATTTTTGGTACAGTAGATTCCTGAAAGGAGCAGTTGATTATGATAGATACAGGATATGCAATAGAGTCAGCAGCAATTTTCAGAAACTGAGGGGAGGAGTTTGTCAGTGGACAGAGAGCATGGATTTAGTTTAAGAAGCAGGGATTTTTTTATTTTGTTGTTTAGTGAATATGGCCAGCAATTCATTTCTGCAGTTGCCTCATTTATTTCGAGATGATATTTACTGATTCTGCACAGTCTTCCCTGAGTAATAATTTACAACCAGGTGCAGTGCTGGAAGGAACTTCAGCTCAGCATGCAGAGCCTCCTGTGTCCAGGGAAAGATTTCTGGAGGAAGGTAGATCCAGGAGAGGTGACAATCCATTTCAAACTGTTGGTGGACTTGTGGCTGGTCATAATTTTTCTACTGAGGTTTGTAGTCATATTGATTCCCTTGAGAGGCTGTTTAACAAGGAAAATGTGATTTATTATAATATTTTGGGGCTTAAGAGATATTTAGATCTTGATATTACACCCAGGGGTCTGTGTTTTGTTAAATGCCCCACTACTCCTTTTAACTCCACTGATCCTGCTGATAAACAGATTGAAAATAGATGGGTAGCGGATGCCCATTATTGTGTTAAAGAATGGATTAAACTTTTACTTGAAAGAGATGTTCTTAAACAATGAAAGGTTTGTTTGTTTGTGTCTTTTGGTTTTTCCCGGTTAGGGGTCACCACAGCGGAACTCCGGTCCGCTAATGATTGGCAGTTGATTTTCACATACCGGCTTGCCAGGCCTGACGCACAACCTTCAACAAAGGTACGCCCATTCACGCATGTCTCCACGCAGAAGACGTTTTAGCTGAGAATCGAACTGGACAGCGTCTTACTGTGAGGCGACAACGCTACGGGGAAGAAATTTCTGTCTCTTGTTCTACCCTTTCTGCACAAATTGGTACAGCTCGTTTTGAGCAGTTATGTTCAATGAATGCTTCACTGGAGGAGAATTCTGGTAACATTATTAAAAGGAAGATTCACAAATTAGAAAGGGACCTCTGAGATTACAGCTCGGGGAACATTTTCAAAACGTCAGTTAAACAAAACACATATGGGGGCTCTGGATCCAATTCTGCTAAGTGGAAACAGCAAACAAATGCATCTTTTGCCTCTTCTGAAGTCAACAGTAGTGCTGGGGAATCTGACAATGAAACTAGGGCTTTTCATCCCCTTCCACAGCCCCAACAGCCCAATTATATGCAGGAGAACCTTCGGAGTTACAACAGACCAGGAACCAACAATAATAATCGAAAATGAGGATATTTCCAGAACAATAAGGAGGGATAGTATGTTAACAGTAAGAAAAGAAGATATTGACTCTACTAATGTTTGTAATGTAGTAAAATCAACCAGTGTTACCACTGGTGACAACCTGATTGTAAACCTTACAGGTAACCCTTTGTCTTGTACAGAATTATCAGTATTACAGCGTGGGTTCAAATTTATTCCCATATCTCTGCCATGATTATATGTCTGTAAAACTGAATTGTTTAAGCTGTTTAGGAAATTTCATTTGTTGGATTATTTTGAAAACAGTAAGACTGTGTCTGAGGATGCCCCCTCCATTGACACAGATGGAGAGGATGGAGAATGTGATTTTTTCTCATGTAATTCATCAATGGATTCATATGATGACATTAATGTTTACTGTCTTTTAGATACTGCTAAGGTACCACATAGTAGTAATTTTATTCCCCCTTTTGTTAATAATACCATGCATCAGTTTTCATCTGTGGCAAATTATGCTCTTGAGGTTAGTCTGAATACTTTAAAAAAAAAAGCTAAAGTATGTTATAATCTGACTAAGGATGAATGAAATGCACTGCAATGTCTTAGTACTAGGAGGGATATTGTTATCAAGCCCTCAAACAAAGGTAAAAAAAATAGGGGTCTATATTATAATCTCGACTGTTTAATGGATCAAATGCATAAACATCGAACTTTATGCATCAAACCATTAAACAATCGAAATTTAATAAAAAAAAAATTCAAAACAAAAAAAAAAAACTAATGGGTGTAGGCAGGGGGGCAAGCTCCCCTGCACCCCCACTACTTAAATATACCAACTCCGAGATTGCGCTACAGTGCAGGAAAGGGAAATCTTCCCTTTCCACACCATACTACATTAAAGTGCGATCTCGGAGTAGGTAGATTTAAATAGCGGGTGGTGTGGGGGGCTTGCCCCCCTGCTTAAACCCGTTAAGGTAAGCATTTGAAATTTTAATTTTTTTTTATTTTCAAAGTTATGGAACTTCGATAATATGGTGTCAACCATATTGTATTCAATGTTCAGTAACTTCAAGATTATAATATAGACCCAAAAATAGTTGTGCAATATTTTAATATGTGTATGGATCATCTTTCTGACAGTAATGTATATCGTGTGGCTAGTGAACATGAATATTATGCAGCTATAGATAACTTTAAAGATTTGTTACATAAGGGTTACAGACTTGGCTACTTTTCGAAGCAAGATGTGGAAGTTAAATTTAAAGTGGAAGGCAGTTGTTTGTCAAAATTTTACTGCCTGCCAAAAATCCACAGGAAAGTTATTCCTCCTCCTAGAAGGCCAATTGTGGCAGCTGAGAATGATTTTTTTTTACATATTATGAGTCTATTTCTACATACTTATTTGCTTAGGTATGTTGTTGGTTTAGATTCTTGTAAAAGAGATTCTTTTCATTTTCTAAAAAATATTGTGTCCATCACTTGTCAAGAAGGTTTTTTTCTGGCTGGTTCTTGATGTCAAGAGCCTTTAAACGAGTATTACACATCAGGTGGGACATGAAGCCCTTAGTTTATCCTAGGCACTAGCCCGGTTAGTACTTTTGTTATAGAATTATTATATTTTAGTTTAACCCATAACTTTTTTGAATATAACAACTGCATCTGTCAACAGATGCAAGGTACAGTAATGGGTGCATCCTTTGCGCCCATGTATGCTGATTTGGTAATGGGTTTATTTGTGTTAGAGTTTCTTTATAAGTTAGAGTTTTTTAATAAGTATGTTGTTTTTATAATATATTTATTGATGATTTGTTTTTTTTTATGTAAGGGCGATGCATGGCTAGTGGATTCAGTTGTAGCCTCTCTTCAAGAATTTACATTAGGAGCTAAATATTGTTTATAATATGTGTGAAGATAGATGAAGGCTGCCAGCCTAGTCAGATAGAATTTCGTAGATAATTCTGTCATTTGTAAATATTAATATAAGGCACAGGCTTGTTCTGTTAAATGGGAAAAATGGTGTTAAATGTGGAACTACAAAAGTGTAACAACAGTGCACTCTGCTGTAACAAAGCTGATAATTAAATTCTTTGATGTCAAAACTTGGAGCCAAGATGTCTAAATAAAGGCATTCTGCCTATTGTTTTGAGGCCAGAGTTAATGGCTAGAATTTGCATGTATAATTTATTTTATTGCTATGGTTCCTGACCAGCTGCAAGATCAAAAGGGTTATTAACCCCTGAGAGTCTGTTAGCCTGGGAACCAGAAAGAAATGATGTAATCTGAAATGAATGAGTGGTACTGTGTTATCAATTTAAGGACAGAAAGAATGAGAGCATTTGAGTATTTGTCTTGAGAAGATCCAACTCACTACTCTGCCTGTGTCTATATGTAAGTAGGATTGTAACTGTGTTGTCTCTTAGATATAGCTAGGAAAAAGGAAGATTAGACTAGTTTGCTTTTCTGTGATGTCAGAACTTTTCTACTGTATTATTTTAAGTATTTCTCTGTGATCTCTGACCTTTTGACTAGCACTGTGTAGTAAGAAGTATTGTCTTGTGTTTTTTGTATTTATTATTAAATATTTGTAAACCTGTCAACTGTGGCTGTTTTGTATAGAGATAATTTAAGCTCTAAGAGTACATTGCATATATGTAGTGATACTGTACCAAATCACTCCAAATAAATCTTGACTGCTCAGTCACACTTACCATTTGGATAATAATATTGCACAGTATAAGTGGACACCCTTTCATAATGGACTTGGAGTAGCTGATAAATATTAGCTGGGTGGTGGCAGTGATTTCTACCATATAGTCTGGGTAAAAGGGGCACAGCTGGAGAACCTGTGTCAGCCTTCCTCAGGAGTGTCTGTGTGGTTGTATAAACTCTTATCTCAAAGTGTGTGTGTGTGTGTGTGTGTGTGTGTGTGTGTGTGTGTGTGTGTGTGTGTGTGTGTGTGTGTGTGTGTGTGTGTGCCAGCTATTTGGGCAGGGACACAAAGCACTGGTTGGACAGAGAGGGTGCTGGAGGTTTTAGCTTTCCCACTAGGCTGAGATCTGGGCCCTATAGCTGTGCCAGTGGGTAGTCTTACTGGGGACCTGGAGAGAAAGGGAGAAACCAGCCCCAAACTAACTGTGATCTCTGTGTGCTCTTAAAGGGAAATTGTACTTTACTGTGTGTGTATTTGTTATCCTTTCCCTATATGGATGTCCCTCACTAGTGTTAGTGGTGAGGATTGCTGGGCCAGTGCACGGGCATCACATATTGCCTGTTAGGCAGTGGTGGGATATCCACACCACATATTAATTGGTTGGCAAATACTAAATGGTTTGTTCTGGTGTGGGTAGAGTGAATTCCTGTAGCTTGTGTACAGTGATCACTGAAGGTGTTTTGTACTCTAAATCAGCCACGTAGTGAATATTCAGAGTTCAGATCACAATTGTTTTATTTGTTTTGTTAGCTTAGTTAGTCAGGGGAGCAGCCAGCATGTCAACAGAAGAGTACGGAAAGCTGACAAGGAGCCAACTGGCTGAGATGTGCCAGGCTAGGGGACTGGAGCATGGAAACCTGACTAAGGCAGACATGATTGCAGCTTTAGTCACAGCTGCATCAGAAAATAGCAACCGGAAGGAAATTCAGACTGGCAGTGGAGATGTACCACCCTCAGAGAATGGACAGCTCATCCTTTTTGAAGAGGACATAAAAATCCACCTGGAGCTAAAGAAACTTGAGTTGGAGGCCAGGTATTTGGAAATAGAAGCAGCTGAGAGACTGAGACATCTGCAGGCTGAGGAGAATGAGAAACTGCTATGCCTGGAAGCTGAGGAAAAGGAGAGTCAATGGCAGCATGAGAAGGAGATGCTGACTCTTTGCCAGAGTCATGGAAGTAATGGGAAGGGAGTAACTGGACACCAGAAGCACAAAATTTCAGCAAATTTCTTCCCCAGTTTAAAGAGGGGGATAATGTTGATAGTTTCATTCATATGTTTGAGAGGGTATGTAAACAGTATGATGTTGACCAAAGGCTCTGGGCATGGTTCCTGACCCCCTTACTCCATGGTAAAGCTGTAACTGTGTCATCTAAAATGTCTGACAATGACTGTTTTAATTATACTACGGTTAATAACTGTTTGTTAGAATTCTTTAAGCTAACATCTGAAATGTAGAGGAAAATGTTTTGTGAACATAGACACAAGACAGATGAAAGTGTGTGTAAATATGTTGCTGAACTAAGCACTTATTTTCATAGGTGGGTGAGCGGATATCAGGTCACCACTTTTGAAGGGCTGGCAGACCTTTTGGTGAGGGGACAAGCCCTTAGCACTTTGCCTGAGGACATGAGAATCTGGTTAGCTGATAGACACCCTTAGCACTTTGCCTGAGGACATGAGAATCTGGTTAGCTGATAGACAATGTGCTACTTCAGATAAGTTGAGGAGGAAGGGAGACCTACACCTAGCAAGCAGGGCATCCCTGCACAGGAAAGGGACCCCCAGTATTGCTTATCGATCTAAAGGAACCCATGGTGGGCAGCACAGACTGCCCCAACAGAATCTGCCAGTAGCAGGGGAAGCCACTAGTCCAGGTACATGTAGAGGACCTAGGGTTAAATGTTTTGAATGCAATCAATGGGACCATGTGGCATACAGACCTCCATGGAGGCAAGGGGGAGAACCAAAAGGTGAGAGAGCCAGTAAGTGGGAAAGACAGAATGCCAATAGTAGGCTGTCTTGAGACCACAGGGGTACCAAACTACCATCCTGCAGATGTCCCGATAGGGAAGGATTTGGATGAGGCAGTACATTTGCTTATGCAGTTACACACGATCAGGCTAGGAGACAAGCAAGTGGGTCTGGTAGTTTGGGGGAGACCCAGACAGACTTCATCCTTGCAGCCAGGACTGGTGAGATTGTTACTTCAGGGAGGAAGCTACGCTGTAGCATTGAGACTGAAGGTGAGCCACAGCTGCTTGTGGGAACTGATGTTCCCTTGCACAAAGTGACTGCAAAGGTAGAGGTGAGTAGTAGTACGCAGGCTGACAGTGAGGCACCACTGTCAGAGGATGCCAGACTTCCTGTGGAAGGGGAGCTGGAAAGAGTTATGAAGAGAGAGTTGAGACAGGGTCAGCTCTCAGACCCTACATTGCAAGGCCTGAGGCAGGTAGCTAGTAAGGCACCTGATTCTCAAGGGAAGGGGGATTCTGTATACTGGCACAAAAGGTTACTGTATAAAGAGTGGACCCCTGAGGGAGGGCCAGAAGGTGAGAGGATACAGCAGTTGGCAGTGCCTAGAGCCTGCCATCTGGCACTTCTAGCCATAGCCCATGATATTCCCTTTGCAGGTCATATGGGCATAAAACGTACAAAGAGACATATGATGCAGAACTTCTATTGGCCTGGAATTTCCAGAGATGTAACAGGGTACTGCAGGATCTGTGAGCAGTGCCAAAAAGTAGGCAAGGCAGGAGACAAGGTGAGAGCTCCTTTGATGCCTTTGCCTGTGATTGACGAGCCATTTCAATGGGTAGATATGGATATTGTGGGGCCTCTGAGTACCCCAAGTTCCACAGGGAAAAAGTATATTCTAGTGGTACTGGATTAGGCTACATGATACCCTGAGGCAGTGGCTCTGTCCTCCATTGTGGCAGAAAAGGTGGCAAATTATTTGTTAGAGATTTTCAGCAGGTTAGGTTTCCCAAAAGAAATACTGACAGACAGAGGTGCCAATTTCATGTCAGACCTGCTGGCTTGTCTGTGGAAGTACTGTAGGGTGAAGTACATGAAGACCACATCCCTACCATCCCAGACTAATAGTCTGGTTGAGAGGTTAAACTCTACAATCAAGTCCATGCAACGGGCATTTGCAGACCAGTTTAAGAGGGAGTGGGACAAATATCTGCCCCATCTTTGTTTGCTTACAGTGAGGTTCTCCAGGAATCCACAGGGTTTTCACCCTTTGAGTTGCTGTATGGGCATAGGTTGAGGGGACCTCTAGATTTAATTTGAGATGAGTGGGAAGGTGAGTGTGAACCTCACAAGGAGTCTATTGTGGCATATGTCCTAAACCTTAGGACAAAGCTCAGGGAACTCATGGGCTTGGCCCAGGAGAAACTGTCAGAAGCCCAATAACAGAAAAAGGTGTGGTATGACAGGAATGCTTGAGCTAGAGAGTATGCTGTGGAGCAGCAGGTAATGGTTCTCATTCCTGTCAGACACAATAAGCTGGAAGCAGCTTGAGAGGGACCCTACAAGGTGGTAAGAAATGTAAGTGATGTTAACTACATTGTGGAACTGCTAGGCAGGAGGCAGGGGCACAAAGTGTACCATGTTAACATGATGAAACCTTACCTTGATATGGAGGCCCTTGTGCTGAGTATTTGCAGTGGCTTGCAGGAGGAGTCTGAGGGAGATCTGGTGATTGATCTCCTTAGTGAGGCTCAGACAGACACCTCAGTGGAAGGGGTAGCAATGTCCCAGCAGCTATCTCCTACCCAGGTTCAAGAAATCTGAGCAGTGTTACAGGAGTTTGGGGACATGGTCACTAGGAAACTAGGGTGCACCCACCTGGTGCATCACCAGCTGGATGGAGGACCCCAAAGGCCTATTAGGCATGCCCCTTATAGGGTGCCTGAGAGAGTCAAACAGACTCTGAGGGTGGAGATACAGGAGATGTTGGAACTAGGGGTGATATAAGAGTACAACAGTCCCTGGGCCTCCTCAGTGGTGCTGGTGTCAAATATAGATGGCAGCACCAGGTTCTGTGTGGACTACAGGAAATTAAATAGTCACACAGAGTCAGATGCTTACCCAGTGCCTAGGACAGATGAGGCCCTAGAGCAGCTAGACAGGGCTAAGTGTCTTACAGCCATTGATCTTACCAAGGGTTACTGGCAGGTGCCCTTGACTCCCACTGCTAAAGAGGAGTTAACCTTTGTGACTCCTTTTGGCTTGTATGAGTTCACCAAGATGCCCTTTGGGATAACAAATTCCCCAGTGAGTTTACAGAGGCTTGTAGATCATATGCAGGAGCAGGAGGGTTTGCCCTTACTTACCTAGATGATAGTGCCATCTACAGCCATTCCTGGCAAGAGCACCTTCAGCATGCCAGGGAGGTGCTGGGTAGACTACAGAGGGCAGGGTTGACCATTAAGCCCAGGAAATATCAGGTGGGTATGGCAGAGGTCTCCTACCTGGGACATAGAGTGGGGAGTGGTAAGATCAAGCCAGAACCTGCCAAAATAGAAGCCATTCAGGCATGGCCTGCACCTGTTACCAAAAAGCAGGTGAGGGCATTCTTAGGGACAGCAGGGTACTACAGAAAGTTCATCCCCAGTTACAGTACCATAGCTGCTCGTCTCACAGACCTGACAAGGAAAAACAGGCCAGATAAGGTAGTGTGGACCCCAGCATGTGAGCAGGCATTCCGGAAGCTTAAGGAAGCTTTGGGAGGACCCCTTGTGTTAGCCAGTCCAGTTTACAGCAAAGAATTTGTTGTGCAGGTGGATGCTTCAAACCATGGGCTGGGGCTGTACTTAGCCAGATTTCTTCAGAGGGAGAAGAGCACCCAGTGGTTTATCTCAGTCATAGGCTCCAACCCAGGAAGAAATTTTATGCTGCTGTAGAAAAGGAATTTCTAGCCATAGTGTGGGCACTGCAGAAACTTCAGCCTTATTTGTATGGAAGAAAATTCACTGTAGTGACAGATCACAATCCCCTAACATGGTTAAACAAACCCAGCCAGCAGAATGCCAAATTGCTAAGATGGAGCCTAGGGTTGCAAGCATATATGTCAGTGCAGCACCACAGTGGGATTAGCATTGCCAACGCAGATGGGCTCTCAAGACAGGGAATGGGGTAAGGTATACTCAGATAGACCTAACCCTCTCAAGCAATGTTTCTCAAGGCTCATTTGAAAAACTAGCTTGAGTTCCCTAGGAGAGATGTGTGAAGATAGGTGAAGGTTGCCAGCCTAGCCAGATAGAATTTTGTAGATAATTCTGTCATTTGTAAATATTAATATAAGCCAAATAAGAAAAAAGTGGTGTTAAATGTGAAACTGCAAAAAATGTAGCAATAGTAAACTCTGCTGTAACACAGCTGATAGGTCAATTCTTTGATGTCAAAACTCAGAGCTGAGATGTCCAGATAAAGGCATTCTGCCTATTGTTTTGAGGCCAGAGTTAATGGCTAGAAACGGAAAACCAGCCCCAGACTGACTGTGATCTCTGTGTGCTCTTAAAGGGAAATTGTACTTTACCTTGTGTGTATTTGTTATCCTTTCCATATACATACTCCCCTCACTGGTGTTAGTGGTCAGGATTGAGGGTCTTTGATTGCTTGGCCAGTGCACGTGTGTCACAATATGATTATTACAAAGATTCACAAAAAATTGGATGATGACACTTATTTTTTAGATAGTAACAGCTGCCACCCCCCCCCCCCATATTTTAAAGGCTTTGCTTTATAATGTGTTACTCAGAATAAAGAGGATGTGTAATAACATTCAGTCTCTCAAGGAATAGATTTTGCATTCTTGTATAGCCTTAAAACAAAGGGGATATAGTAATGAATTAATTATTAATTCTTTGAAGAAATTGTGCTTGAGAAGGGATACCACTAGTGTGGTTAATGTTCCAGATGATATGAAGTCTGTGAATAGATATAGGAATCATGCAGGGAATATTGGTGATAAAAAGATATATTTTTTCACTACTTATAATATTTATAGTGCTGAGTTAGCAAACATCTTAAGATACTACTGTCCATTCTTACATAAGGGGAAGTCTGGGATTAAAAATTTACCTGACTCCTTTACTGTCTCCTATATGAGAGCCAAAAGTATAAAATACATGGTTGTTCATAATTTGTTCTCTATGCCTACTGAAATTTTAACTATTCCTTTACAAAATTCTGGTAATTTCCTTGTGGTAAATGCTTTATTTGTATTCATGTGGTCAGGACTTTTGATAAAATAAATGGCATTTTTTTCAGCCTAGGGCTATTTTCTCCTGGGTGTCTTACAGCGTGGTTTATTGTTTCTCATGCCCTTGTAGTTTCTTCTATATAGGAGAAACCAAAATAATGTTTAAAATCAGAGTGCAAGAGCATGTTAGAGAAATTAAAAATCAAAATTTGGATAGCCATGTGGCATCACATTTTCATGCAGTACAGTTGGGGTCTTGTAACAGTTTAAAAGCATATATTTTAGAACAAGTTTTGATTAAGGATGATGTTGCACTTAAAAATAAACTGTTATATAAAGAAGCAGTTTGTATTTTAAAGTTTGGCACTTTGTTGCCTTATTGTTTAAACAAAGAACTTGAGTGGAAGGCTTTTCTGCATTAAGTGTTAATTATGAGTTTGTGTTTGTTTTAGTTAATTTATTAATGATGTAATATTTGCTATTTAAGTGTAGCTTGTGCTACTGTGATATTAACTCTATGAAAGGCTTGTTAGCTGAGGCGCCGGAGTATTAAACAATTTTGGATTTTATGCTTCTGCAGTTGGTGTTTTCACTTTGTCTGTGTTTTTTTATTTTATGGAGCCTTGGGGTACTGCTGCTTGAACAGCAAGGAAGGGTGAGAAAGCCTGCTGCCATCTAACAGCTTGTTTTCTGCCAGTAAGGTAGGATTGGAACCAGAAAAGAGTAGAAGGAGAGAGGTTTAGGTCTGAGGGTTTGTTAAGAAGGATGGGATGAGACACAGTGTCAAAGGCTTTAGAGAGATTAAGGAATAGACAGGAGATGAGTAGGTTATTGTCCCTAGCTTTGCAACCTTTTGAGTAAAGGATAGTAAGGCCGTCGAGGTACTGTGTTTAGGGTGGAAACCATGTTGCCAGGGGGTGAGGAGATTTTTGTGAATGAGATAGGACAGCAGTTGAGTATGTATACAATTTGCAAAGATCTTAGATAGCGGTGAGAGAAAGGCGATTGGTCTATAGGTAGAGAGTTCAACAGAGTTGCCATCTTTGTGCAGAGGAGTGGTATAGAAGGATTTCCATATTTCCGGTACAATAGATTCCTGAATGGAGCGGTTGATTAAGATAGATACAGGATATGCAATAGAGTCAGCAGCAATTTTCTGTAATTGAGGGGGGAGTTTATCAGTGGAAAGAGAGCATGGTTTTAGTTTAAGAAGCATGGATCTGATATATTTAGTAGAAACAGGTCACAAGGTAAAAGGCTGAGAGAGAGAGAGGAGCATAGAAGTTTAGGGGGGTGTGAGGGTGACACAGAAGAGTTGGGATGAGCAGAGTTACCAGAGTGTAGGAGTTTAGAGATGCTGCCTTTGAATTGTTTGTTGAGTAAGTCTTAAGTTTCAGAGGGAGTGTGATAGGGGAAAGGGTTAAGAATGGTAGGAGAACCAGTGTGGAGCAGGGAGTTGATAGTACTCCATACTTTTTTGGGGTCATTTGGGTGAGAGATTTGAAATGTAGAGAAATATTTGCATTTCTCCAAAATAATAGGTGTTTTACACAATTTCTGAGTTGCTTATAACCTTGTAGAAAGGTGGGAGTTTTGGTGGTTTGCCATCTTTTCCATAGAGCATCTCTTTTATGCACCAAAGCATGAGTGCCAGGGTGTGAAATTAGATTTGATTCAGATTTTGCGAGTTGGGCAAGAGAGTTTAGGACATCAAGGAAAATCTGGTTGAATTTAGTAACAGCAATATTGAGCAGGAGAGTTTTTAGGAAAGACCAGTTGATGGCAGAGAGTCTATAGTTAAAGGTTTCAGGGGAAACGTTAGTCAGTTTCCTACAATCTCTGTAGAGATGGGCATTAGAGAGATGATGAGAGTGCCTTAAGATAGAGGTGGCAGAATGGTCACCAACAGAATCAGGGAAGGTAGAAGGGTTACAATAGTTATTTTGAGTTGGTCAAGATCCAGTCAATTGTGGAACCAGTAGCATTTTTACTGTAGTAGGTAGAGGTAGTAATCAGAATCCATACAGGTTTATGAAATGTTCGGGTGAGTCACCAATAAGGGAGTTCCAATCTATATTAACATCTCCAAGAATGATGGTTTCTTAGAGGATGGAGGTGTTTATCCAGGAGAGTATATGTTCAGGATACTTTTATGTTTGTTATGTATTGCTGTGTTCCTTATTATATTCCTTTCTATATATGTTGATTAATCATTATCTGCTATTATGTTAATATTAACATCTATTTGGTTATGTTTATTTTCACCTTATGTTTATATTTATTTTTTACAGTGCTGCAAGGTAGTCCAGTTCCTGGTGATCCACATCCCCTGGCCATGGCACCTGCAGCCCAGCATGTCTGGGCTGCAGCCTGGTGGAGCCCCATCACTGCCCCTGCACTACCTGGGCCATTGGGTAATTCTGCTGTAGAGGCTGGGGTTGGTCCCCTCCTCTCAGAGTGGAAGTGGAGGGGGTGATTATGTCAACAGTGAGGAACTGTCAGACATAGTGCATGGGCTGCTACGCAGAACTCTTAGTGCATGGCTATGCCAGAGCATGCTGTCTATCCTGGTGAGGCAGCCTCACCCTGCACCTTGGTGTCAACCACTGCTGCCACAGGAGCAATGAAGGCACAGTGCTGATAGTCCCATGGATGAAAACTTTAGTCAAACTACTACTGTTTCTGACATCCATGGGACTGTGATTCCACAACATCCACCCAACCAAGTTGTTTACCCCCCTATCTGCTGTCTTGTCTGTTTGCAAATGCTTCCTTACCTTCCCAACTCACCTCTTCCACACATACCTATGTCCCTACCCCAACATTCCACTCTCACATTAAAAAAAATGGGCACCTGTCCCCAAAAATAAAATATTGTCCCATACATAGCTCTCCATTTTGCATGTGTCCACTGGACACAATTTGGTCCAATTGGCTTGATAACACATTTCTATTGTCCTCACCCCTATCTCTGGGGGTGACAGTCCAAATTCCAATAAAAAATCTGCTACAGTTCACAGTTGTTGCTGTACAAGAAATGGATAGCTATGGTTCTTTCCTACACCCTTCCTGACATATCTACCTGACTTTCATTATGTTTTTCCCCTGCTTGCACCCCATTTCACCACTGTCCTATCTCCCCATTTTTCTTTTCTTTCAATATTTTTTCTGTGACGTGGGGCAGTGAGCCACATAGCTTAGCTTTACTAAACAGCACTACACTGATATAGGTTTTTGAAAAAATATTAATCACGTTCAAAATGTACACCTGTGCGCTATTTTGAACTAATGACCATCACACCTGCAGAATAGTGGATCAACCCACCAAGCCACACAGCTGCTAACTAACACAGGTATTGTAACCAAAACATAGTAATGCTCAAGTTTCCATCTTTAAGTATGTTTAAGCAATGCTGTGCATCATGCCACACCGGCACCGCACAAATCAGCTAAAACATTAAGAGAAAAATAGTGGTGTAATTGGGACTCTAGTACAGAAATACATCAGTATAAAGCCAAACACATAAGAATAGATGCAAGTGAGATATTTAATAGCAGATAACCCTGGAATTATATGTGCAACATTTAAAAACACACTTGCAAAAACATTAATGGAAAAATAGGATTTTAACTGGGAGTCTGGTAGACAAATACAGCACTCTAAAACCACACACATAATAATAGATGTAAGTGGGGCATCTAACAGCAGATAACTGTGGAATAATATCTACAACAAGTAAAAATATACCTGCTGTAACAGTGTCTCTGTAGCTCAGTATGTAAAATGCATTGAAAACATTAGTTTTTGGTACACATGGCCATGGCTTCAATTACAGCTCTGTCTAACATTGAAAATACATGTATGTGGATATCAACATTATAAACTGTGATATGGCTGTCTCTCTCATCACCTATTTATCCACCCAAAGCAGTACAGATGGAATGTCTGCTTCTAAATAATAGAAATCAGAGGCCTACAGATAGGACCACTATTAACTACTCCTATTACAACACTAGAAAGCACAGAGAATGTCAGGCCATGCATTATCCTGAATTCCCAGAAGATTCTGAAGTGGGTACTAAAACTGTGTCCCAGTAATATCAGACTGCAGCCCACAATTATTCGTTAGTGATATTACAGACAACCACGACTGCACAAGCAGCATACATATATGGAGGTTGTGCTAGATGCAAGGGTTGCCACCACACATGTAACAGGGGACTACCATGACATAACATGTGACAGCTGCCCAACTGTGTGACATAATGGTTAATGTACCCCTACCTTTTTCTAGGACACACCAAGAATTGTGCCTTTTATTCTGTTTGTGATACCATTGGCTAACATACTTACCTTAAACACACAACTTAATTTCCAGTGGGATGGATTCCCTCAATCTGACTCTGCCTATACAACAAGGCTGCCACAAGGCCACACTTACACTTAAAGCTTGTTGTCCTGCAAAGTGTTCACCCCCTCTGCCTACGCCTATTGCCTGAAGCATCAGCTTCAGCTCCAGCCTAATAGCACGCACATTTGTATGTAAAAAGTAGCTGCTACAGACATTCTCTCTGTGATGAAATAGTATCTTTCCCCAGTAATTTCCACCCCAACATATGAGAAAGGGGTTGCAATCTACAGTGAGGCCTTATATCTTGTTCAGTGGTTGCATGGGATTGGCTGATTATACTGAAAACCAGCTGTGTAGGCTACAATTAGCAGTTCAGAAGCACAGATTGGTTCAGAGGTAATCACTTGCTAATGAGAACCATGTTAAAAAGGCAAACATCAAGCTAGGGGAATTATTGTGTATGAGCATTGCTTTGCAGGGTGAACTCATTGGCACAACATTTGTATATCTGTACCTTGCAATGCCGAGCTGTGCTTATAAATATATAGTAGCCATCTAGTATATATTTAAAAATAGAAACAAGATGTAATCAATTTAATTTTTTTCCTCCTGGTTGTTTGTGCATTGTAGTGCGGTGCTTAGCAATGGGGCTAGACATCTTAAAACAGAAACTGGATGTATTCAATTGTAGTAGTTCTGCTGTGCTTTGCAATGTGTAAACCCACTCAGCAAAGCTGCACAATGCTAACAGGCACCTTGGTAGTATATGTGAAGATATACTGCTTCTCAATATTATCCACGGGGCTAGATAGGTTGAGTCATGACCTGCAGTGCAGTAGGTCCCAGGTATGAGTCCTGAGCAGTCATATGTTTTACATTTATTGCTGTAAAAATGTGTTAGGTGACTAACACATAAGATTAATTTAAAATAAAAACTTGTTGCATTTAATAAAGCTGTGCAAATTTAAGCAGTACTTAACCATGGACAGCAGTCTACATTTGGTCATTTCCAATCTCTGCTTAAACATGGATTGTGCAAGTCTGCATGATGCTCAACTCCACTAAAATGGTTCGTGTGAGTTTGCGGGATGCTAAGCAATGTGGCGCAATTTTTGAAAGTTACAGTATGACATGTAAGGGCTGGAATGCAGCCTATATAAATGCCAGTATGCAAGAATTTCACACCATTCATTGGAGTTTTCACTTAGCTGTCAATATGCCTGGTACTGTTGGAGAGGGAGTGCGCTTTTGGGACCAGAGATGGTGTGTGCAGGAGACCAAAGTTTTTGTTGGACTCCTGGTTAAGAACTATGAACCCTGGCTGCTAAAGGGTGATTACCAGGGCTCAAAGTGTAAGTCTGAGGCCTTGGATTGGTTGGCTATAGAACTTACCAGTGCTACTGGTATCCCCCACACTGGTGAGCAATGTGAACACAATGATGACCTGAGGCATAAGAAGAGGGAAACCTTGGACACCTGACTCCAAGAAAATAGGACTGGGCATACCCCGTAGATATGTAAGTAGTTTGGAAATACTGTACAAATCTACAAGCTAAATCTGTGCAAAACTGGTATGCATAATGATTTGCTTCTCTTGCAACAGCTGCAGAAGAGATGGCTCGCAATGTCCAGTCCCATGCAGGGTGTCTAGCCTGGATGAGGCGTGAGTGCAGTAAGTAAAGAAACATCAAAATAATAACTTAATGCATAACATACGTTTATAATAAATTGTTTACAGAATTTGCAGTCATAACAGTCAGGTATGACATACCTAGGAAATCTAACATGTTTAATAAGGTGTCACTGCCTCCCTGAAATAGTAAAGCAAGTTAAATCAAGTAAACATGCATTACTGTGTAGTATAGCTTCCAAACATCAGTTAATGTTGGGGTCTACCCAGATTAAGAGTTACTGCTTTGGTCTGCTCATTGTGTGAAATATGCTGTAGGTTGCACTCAATTAATGGACAGGGTATATGGGTTATTTATTAGAAGTCTTGCACAGTATCCATGGTCTACACACCATACTTGAAGAAACATCAATCAGTAAAATTTAAAGGGGTGATAGTGCTTTTATATGTAATGTTTTCAAATACAAAAATGTTCACTATGCCTGTATTCACTGCATGTGTGTTCTAATCTGACACCAATCAACTGTTAGATGCAAATGAATAAAGAATACAGCAAAACTGTATGAAATAAATGTAGTACAATACCCAGAGTACGGTTCAAGCTTGTCTCCTGGCCATTTTGTCTGAAATAATGCTATATATTCCAAACATTCGAGAAACAATGTATATGGGTAAGGTAACTAAAGTCCTATCTATGTGTCTAAATGCCAGCTTTTAATCAACATTATCAATAAAGCTTAATACAGGACTGTGCACTGATAAGTAATATTGTCAAATAAGTGTGCATTATTCCTGTATTCACTGCATATGTGTTGTAATCTGACACCAGTCAACTGTTAAATTTTAGGGCACATTTTTCCTGTAGTCACAGCTTGTGGGTTCTAATCCCATGACAGCCAACTAAGAAATGACTGGCTGTCTAGTGTACTTAGTGCACACAAACATACCTCTCAATTGTTATGATTTTTCAGAATGTAATGACTAATGTCCCATATGTCTGGTCCTTGATTAGCAGATAAATGACATTACTTGGATTGCAAGTTATTGGCAAATCCATTATCAGAACACCTTGCTACTAATGTATTAGCACACTATGTACAAATGTTCCCTGTAGTTGTGCCTCTATACCACCATGTGTTAGAGCTTGGCCCATACTATCCCATGCTAATAGGTTGACAGCTATGTACGTGCAACATCATCTATACAATAGTTGCAGTCACTATAGTCACAACTGAAATTGTACTATGTAAAAGTAATATTACCTGCAAATTTACTAACGGTATTTTTCTCTCTCTCACCCCACTCCTTCTCTTCTTTAATTTATAAATGTCATTTATTATTATGATTTGATATTAATATATAGTTTTGTCAAATATCAAATCATAATAATAAATGACATTAATAAATATATATTTTTGTCTGTAGGTGGACTGGACACACTTAATTGGCCCTAGGTGTGAATGTGTGCAAGTGTGTGCCTTCTCTGGAAGGTTGGGCACCGGAGCTGTCAACTCCGTACCATAAAACTTCACTGCCAATTGTTCTGCAAACCGTTGTTCCACTGTGGCGACCCCTAACCGGGATAAGCCAAAAGGAGATGATGATGATTAATATATATTTTTGTAACTACCTCTTATGTTGGCCTTGGGTATAATTTCATATTGCTTTTGCTGTTAAAATACTTTTATTTATGTTATTTATTGTTATGTTCCTTATTATATTTCTGTCTGTTTCTTTTGATTAATCATTATCTTCTATTATGTTAATACTAACATCTGTTTGGTTATGTTTATTTTCAGCTTATGTTTAAATTTATTTTCTACAGTGCGACAAGGAAGGCCAGTTGGCTCACCTGGCCGTGGCACTAGGGGCCATCATGTCTGGGCTGCAGCCTGGTGGATCCCCTCTGCTGCCACTGCACTACTTAGACCATTGGGTTCTTCTGCTGTAGAGGCTGGGGTTGGTCCGACTCTCAGAGTGGAAGTGCAGGCAGTGATTATGTCACCGGTTAAGAACTGCTAGGCATGGTGCGTGGGCTGCTGCACCGAACTCTCGGTGCACACCTGTGCCAGATCATGCTATCCATCCTGGTGGGGCTGCATCACCCTGTGTGCTGGTGCCAACCACTACCTCTACAGGAGCAGTGAAGGTACAGTGCTGACAGACCCATGGTTGAGGACTTGAGTCAGACTGCTACCATGCCTGACATCCATGGTACTGGGATTCCACAACACCCAACCAACTAAGGTGTTTACCCCCCTGTCAGCTGCCTTGTCTGTTTTGTCTGTCAGCAAATGCTTCCTCATCTTCCCAACTCACCCCCCCTCACGTGCCTATGTCCCCACCCCAACATTCCACTCTCACATTAAAAAAAAATTAAATAAAATGGGCACCTGTCCAAAAAAAAAAATAGTGTCCCATACATAGCTCTCCATTTCGCATATGTGTCTACTGGACACAGTTTGGTCCAATTGGCTTGACAATGAATTTCTGTTGTCCTTACCCTTCTCTCTGGGAATGGCAGTCCAAATTCAGCTAAAAAATATGTTAAAGTTCACAGCTGTTGCTGTACAAGACATGGATAGCTATGTTTTTTTCCCTACACCCTTCCTGTACATACCTACTTGCCTTTCACTATGTTTTTCCCCCTGCTTGCACCCCATTTCACCACTATCCTACCTCTCCATTTTATTTTTCCTTAAAGATTTTTTGCATGATGTGGGGCAGTTAGCCACATTGCTTAGCTATGCTAAATAGCACCTGCATTGATATACATTTTTGAAAAAAATATTAATTACGTTTAGAAAATACACCTGCACCCTATTTTGAACCCAGGACCATCACACCTGCAGAATAGTGGATCAACACGCCAAGCCACACAGCTGCTAACTAACACAGGTATTTTAACAAAAACATAGTCATGCTCAAGTTCCCATCTTTAAGTGTGTTTAAGTGATGCTGCGCATCATGCCGCACCTCACAAATCAGCTAAAAGATTAAGAGAAAAATAGTGGTGTAATTGGGACTCTAGTACAGAAATACATCAGAATAAAGCCAAGCACATAAGAATAAATGTAAGTGAGGTATTTAATAGCAGATAACCCTGGAATTATATGTACAACATGTAAAAACACACTTGCTAAAACATAAATGGAAAAATAGGATTTTAACTGGGACTTTGGTAGAGAAATACAGCACTCTAAAGCCACACACATAATAATAGATGTAAGTGGGGTATCTAACAGCAGATAAATGTGGAATGATATCTACAACAAGTAAAAATATACCTGCTGTAACAGTGACTCTGTAGCTCAGTGTGTAAAATGCATTGAGAACATTAGTTTTTGGTACACATGGTCCTGGCTTCAACTACAGCTCTGTCTAGCATTGAAAATACATGTATGTGGACATCAACATTATAAATTGTGATATGGATGTCTGTCTCATCACCTATTTATCCACCCAAAGCAGTAGAGATGGAATGTCTGCTTCTAAATAATAGAAACCAGAAGCCTACAGATAGGATCACTCTCAACTACTGCTTTCACAACACTACAAAGCACAGAAAATGTCATGCCATGTATTATCCTGAATTCCCAGAGGATTTTGAAGTGGGTACTAAAACTGTGTCCCAGTAATATCAGACTGCAGCCCACAATGATTTGCTAGTGATATCGCTGTCTCCTCACAGTAAAACGCTGTCCGGTTTGACTCTCAGCTAGAACGTCTACTGCATGGAGACATGCGTGAATGGGCGTACCTTCATTGAAGGTTGTGCGTTAGGGCTGGCAACAGAGCACATAAAAATCAACTGCCAATCATTAGCGGACCAGAGTTCTGCTGTGGTGACCCATAATCGGGAAAAGCCAAAAGACACAACATTACAGACAACCACAGCTGCACAAGCAGCATACATATGTGGAGTTTGTACTAGATGCAAGAGTTGCCAGCACACATGTACAGGGGACTACCATGATGTAACACGTGACTTGGCAGCTGCCCAACTGTGTGACATAATGGTTAATGTACCCCTACCTTTTTCTAGGACACACCAAGAAATTTGCCTTTTATTCTGTTAGTGATACCATTGGCTAACATACTTATCTTAAACACATAACTTAACTTCTAGTGAGATGGGTTCCATCAATCCGGCTCTGCCTATACAACAAGGCTGCCACTGGGCCACACTTACACTTAAAGCTTATTGTCCTGCAAAGTGTTCAACCCCTCTGCCTATGCCTATTGCCTGCATCTTCAGCTTCAGCTCTAGCCTTTAGCACGCACATCTGTATGTAAAAAGTAGCTGCTACAGACATTCCCTCTGTGATGACATAGTATTTTTGCCCCAGTAATTTCCACCCCAATATATGAGAAAGGGGTTGCAATCTACATTGAGGCCTTATATCTTGTTCAGTGGTTGCATGGGATTGGCTGATTATACTGCACATCAGCTGTGTAGGCTACAATTAACAGTTCAGAAGCACAGATTGGCTAATAGGGAGGCAATCACTCACTAATGAGAACCATGTTAAAAAAGTAAACATCAAGCTCGGGGAATCATTGTGTATGAGAGTTACTTTGCAGGTTGAACTCATTGGCACAACATTTATATATCTGTACCTTTCAACAGAAGAGTAGTATACTCTATTAGGTATGTAGCCATTTTGTTTCCAACATAATACATATTTTTAAATATACTTAGGGGGAATGGGGATTACATCATTAAGCCTTTCTTAGAACTGTACTGATGATATATCATTGATCTCCAGATGTGTTAGACCTACAGAGTAACTAGAGTACAGTAAGGGTAGAATGCTTTATGTTAATTAGGTACACCAGTCTCCTAGAAATTTCCCTTGATATCAGTTGTAATAGTACACTGCTATTTGTTTGGCACGGTTGTTTTTATATATTATAAGGGTGGAGGTTACCCCTAGGGGCCACACTACAATGGACTCCTGTGTTGGGTGTGTGATCATACATCAATATCTGTCATGGAGCAAACAAGAAAAGCTTACTATTGCTGCTATCCTACTTGCATCCACGTCTTTTGCATATTTACACACTGTTGAATGTGACATGTGTATCCAAGCAGTGAATACTGCTAGTAATCCTTTATTAATGTATCTCTACATATTGTATTCCCATGTATGTGATACTGACATGTGTTCCCATTTTGTCGTCTTTTAGGAAATATGTATTCCCGATGCCAGGGCCTTTTTACAGACACTGAAAATGACATCATCCTGGAGGCCTTGCATCAACACCATCAACTCTTGCTCTCCAGGGAGAGGGCAAACAGGGAAGAGCGGGCAGCATTGTGAGCTGACGTGGTCTGCGATGTGAATGCTGTCGGTCACCAGACCAGGACATATGAGCAGGTACAACACCGTACCACCGATATGATCAATACTGCACACAGAAGAGCAGCGGACATGGCCAGGGATCGTGGTGTCACTGGTTGAGGGCCTGCAGTAGAACAACCATTGTCAGCCACTGAGGAATTCCTGGCCAACCTAAGAACACAGGACAGCTCCCAGGCTTCCATCACACAGTATGTTGTGGATGTGGGTGCCACCATTTCCACACATGAGGAACATCCATGTATACTTAAATGGATCAGCTTTGGAATACTGTAGCATTCAGTGTGTCAGGGTGTACATAGTTTTACGTGGCTGTCACGTGTTTTTTTTGGGGGGGGTGTTAGCAGCACTTTGAATGTCATGCTCAGATTGTGACCAACATACAATTAACATAGTAGCTACTGTAAATGTTGATCTTTGGATGTATTACCCTGTTATAGTGCAACATGTGGTGTTGTTTACATTACTTTTCCCTCAAACTTTCACAGGACTGTCAGGAATCAGACAAGGCCATGCTCCTGCTCCTGGTAAGCACAACACTGTTTTGTTAGAGATGTAGATGTAGTGAAATGTATTCACTAAAGTGAAATCCAAGGCCTGCTGGCTGGATTTATGTCTTGGCTGCATGACTGGCAACTGCACAGATATTTTCTGACTGTACACAGTTTAGACTCATACCTATGTCTTGTAGGTGTGAGCACATTGATAGATTTGACGGTATTGTCAGGACATTGCAGATTGCCATATGTGTCAGCTTTGCAGAGTTTTGCCAAAAATCAACAGTGTACATCATTGTTGCGCATGAGATTCCTGTTTAAAGAGCTTTTATTTACAACTAACTACAGATGTTTGTTAGGAAATAATGTCCTCATGTCCTACTATATGAGGTTGGGGTTAAACAAGTCTGTAATAGTGACAGCAGTGTATACAGCTTAACATATATTGCAACATAGTATTGCAGAGCATAGTAGTGCAGGTATTAATGTACTGCGCTGCTTTTCCCTTTTTATCACAGGTGACCAGGGGGGTTGGTCTCTGTCTCCTTCACAACCTGATGTCAGTGTCTCTACAGACTCTGATGATGATGGTGGCCAAAGTGAGGCACAGGTGGAGGTTGCAGGGGCTGACTCTGTCACACAGGTTTACATCCCTCTTCTGCCCTCATTATCACCATACACAGTCAGTATGCCTACACATACCCAGTCCCCCTAGGCCACAGATATTGGACAGTCAGAGGGTGGGGACATTGAACAGGAAAGTGTGGCTACTATGGCTGCAATAAGTGTTGATGCTGGTCATAGCCAAAAAACTGGCAAGGTTCCACACAGGAGGATTGATAGGGGTGCTCAGAGGAGGCCTTCTGTCCCCCCATCAGCTATTACAGGAGTCTCATTATATGTCACCTGGCGTATGTTTAGGGCCTCCACAGTGGCACAGGCACATTCCAAAAGGAACTCCAGATAAATGCTCAGGGTTATGGATGCAGCACAGTCTGACATCCATGACTGCCTCCACCTCATTGTTGATATCCTGGATCGATTGACTAATGCAATGGAAAGATGTTGGTCTGAGACAGATCACACACTATCTGTCTTGGGATGCACATTGTCTGCGATGGAATGTCTGGTTACAGTTGAGCGTTGGACTCATGGATGTAGGTCAGCAACTACATCAGCTGACAGTCCACATGGCCATGCACAATCACACTTCCATAGTAGCAGTATATCCAACACTGCAAAGGGGAGTGTGCTGTCCACACCAAGACTTGGCAAGCCATGGGCTCATGGTCCTGGGCATTCCCATGGAGGACATGGTCCCAGCAGACAGCAGTCATCCTCAGGTAGTAGCCCCACTTCTGACCTTGGGCATGGAGGTGCCAATGTCAGCTCTACCATGCATGGCTCAAAGCTGTCCAACATACAGACACATAGGGCTAGCACAGAGCTTGATTGTTTTCATGCAGACACTTATACACCACTGTCACAATCAGGTCACCTACACACACACACACACATACACACACACCACATTTCCATGGTCCAACTTGCCTGCTTCCCTTCCTGTCTCACACACACATGCTTGCCAACCTATTGGGTCAGCTTAGGCCTCCTGCACCCCTGCAAAACACCCAGTCCAAGTGATGATACCTATGCCACATCCTTGTCATCATGTAGGGAAATGAAGCTGTGTGTCTGATGCACAGGGTGACTACATAAATTGCTATGCATTTGTTTCATCAATTGTTGCCTTTGACAAGCCACTTGTACTGGTCACTGACAGATATTGTATGCTGCCATTTCTAATGAGTAAACCACATTATTTTGTGTACATTATGTTGAATGATGTTGTAATGGCTGTATACTTACACAATGAAAGGTGTCTCATAGAACTGTTTATGTTTCAGTTTCAGAATTGTGTAGGACTCACCTATGGGCACACAGGTACAATAAACTCATAAACATCAGAGCACAGAATGGAATGTCAGCACAGAAGAAAAAATGTCTTTAGAAAGGTAAAGCAGTATAGGTGCATGGCTCCATAGGCTCATATGTGTATAACAGGCAATGGCTTCTTTCAGCCTAGTCATGCATCCCTAATCCTGACAAGGTCTGATACCCTTGATAAGTTCAAGCAGGGTTTGGGGAGCTGAGACATCTACAAGCTGTGGCACGAGAGGTGAACCATCTACAATTTCCCTGTGCCCATTAGACACATGTCCTAAACCAGTTATGATTGTCTTGTTCCACATCCCATTGTGTAACTTGCACATGATGTGCATTAAAGCAGAAGTGCGCTTCACATGGATGGGGAGCCTGTTACATATAGGGTTTAGTCTCTGGGTTACATACCTGTCTCTCCAGCATGTCCTAATTATACAACACTCAAGGTGTAGATGTGTAGAACAGGTAATTCTTGTGCTAGTCCTTTCTTGGATATGCAGGAGGTACACAGTGGGATCTGACACCACCCTGTATGTCAGCCATACACCTCCTCTCCAAAGCATGTAGGAGACAGAATACACAGTTATGCCCTTGATACGGTCTGCATAAGACATGTTATGTACACTCCACATTGATTTACTATGGAACCTCTGTGGCTGTTACAGTTGCTGCATATGCCTATGTAGTTACATACCAATGGTGGCACTGCACTGAATGATAGGTGTGAAGAGTGTGAAATACAGTGTAATAATGACATTCTGGGATTTACATGCCATACCTTTCTCTATAGGTTGTGCAACATTGTATGAATCCCAACATCTTACCGACCCATGAAAGTCAAAAGTGAATGAATTCCCTCATCTTACCGACCCATTAAAGTCAAAAGCTATCAGCTGTGCTACTGAGTACTTTTTTGCACATGACCTGTTTCAGTGATAGTTAAAACTGTACTGCATTTATTTATGTGCCTCATTGTTTATTGCTGGCCTCTGTCTATCTGCATTTTTTTCTCAGGGTTAGTTCAGTAGCTGGTTTCATGGTGGGGTTGCTTTACATTCTGTGGAGTCAGCCTACACCAGGTGTTAGCTACTGGTCAACACCTTTGTGTTTATCTGATTGCCTGAGGGTCTACTTTCGCTGTTGTACTTGTGGTACAAAGACGTAGATTTCTGTGAAATTGTGAGCTGATATAGCAAAGCTAATTACCTGACTGTGTTTGATTCTATAAACATCTGGATATACCAAGCTGATATAGGTATACTTTTTTGCACTTGATCGGTTTCGGTAATAGTTAACAAAACTGTACTGCATTTATTCATTTGCTGCATTGTTTATTGCTGGCCTCTGTCTGTCTGCATTTTGTTTGTTTTTCCTACCCTCCCAGACAACTGTTGCTGTACTCTTAAACTTGGTGGCTTTGGAATTGCCCACCCCTGCTGTAAATTTGATTTTGGTCACTCCTCCTATTCCCATCTCATTTGCTCACTCAACTCAGTACAGTGAGATCATTTGGGAAGGACTACCCCCTTGCTTCTTTGACTTTGGACACTCCTCCCAGTCCCATCTCATCAGCTCAGTCTACTGAGTACAGCAAGAGTATTTGGGAAGGCCCACCCCCCTTAGTTTCTTAATCTTGAACTATCTTCTGTTTCCTCCCTCTCCACCTAAAAAAATTGCACTTTATTCAGCTGCTTTTACTGTAATTGTGTTCTTCCTACTTTATTACCTTATTTTTGCTTTGTTGCATGCTCTTAAGTCTTCAAGTGCTTGTATTCTGCTGCATTTACTACTGCTTGTTGTAGCTGTTTAAATTTATCTGTTATTCTCAGCATCTTAGTTTTGGTTTTAGCACTTGGGCTTCTGGCCAGTTACTTTACATTTAAGAAGATTTTGTGGTCCACACTCTTGTGGACAAACCCTTATCAAGACCCTCTCTCCATTAGTCCACCCATGTGTTTGGAACACTATGTCTGGACAATTTCCATCGGTTTCTCCTGCCAGCCTGGTCAACATGGGCATACTGACACAGTGTAACAATTGCCTCATGTTTACTGACAGCCCTGTTCTCTTAGCACATAATTCTTCTACATGTGAGAACTACATCTACATCAGTAACCTGGAATCCATGGTCTCTAGCACTACAGTCAGTACTTCTGACAAAGAGGAGATTGCCAGCAAAAAAAAAAACACACCACTCACATCACATAGCCAAGCACAACAAACACGTACCTATGCAGAGGTTCTCCATACAAACTTATCAAAACAGCAGAGACTTCTAAAACACACTCACAAACATTCCACACACAATACCAAACATATCACACACAGCAGACAACACATCAGTATTTCACAAATGCAGCCCATAAGGTAAAACAGTAAACCAACTCTGCCCACAAGGCATACAAAAAACAAACATACTAGTCATTGGCGACTCAGTTGTGATATACATCAATGTCCCCCTCACCAGGCTTGACAAACAGAAGGTCGTGGTGAGTAGTCTGTCTGGTGCCAGAATCTGCCACATCAAGCCCACACTTAAGTCTCTCCACAACAAGTACAAGTATGACTCTGTCATTGTCCATGTTGATGTGAATGACTTGAGACATACCTCCTTGGACAATATGAAGAGATACATGATTGAGCTCTCAGAGTATGTGCCCAAGGCAGGTATGACCATAGCCCTAAGCAGCATCCTACCTTCACCAAGAATGATACCACAATACCAACAAAAAATAATTGACTTCAACAATTGGCTTAGTTTCTGGTGTCATTCCAAGGGGATTCAGGATCTGCCTGAGATGACATGGTTGACAGGCCTCAATGTTTTGCTAGAGATGGCATCACCCAGTCACCCCTGGGATTCTGGATCCTGGCCAAGGCTCTTGCCACTCCCATTGTGCCTTTTTTAGAAAATTTCCCAAAGACAAATCTGCCAACATAAAAGATCTGTCAAAAAGCAAATTGAAGGCCATGCTGCTTAACACTAGGAGCCTTAACCTGAAAATATACTCACTGGAGGCTCTCCTCACACTGGAAGATGCAAATGTCTGCTTGGTCATGGAAACTTGGTTCAGAGCTGTAGAAAGCATCCCTACCTTACCAGGCTATACCTCATTCCACACATTCCAACCCCAAAATGAGGTAGGGAAGACAAAGGCTGGTGTAGTCTCTAACTTCATTAAGAACAGGCACACCTCCAGACTGGTTTGCCAGCATGACAAACTGGAACTACTCCAGGTGCAACTGATAGCTGACAAGACACCCATCCAAGTCATAGCCAGCTATAGACCCTCCTCCATGACTCAGAACACCCACTTCTCCTACCTGCATCTACTTGACTCCATCAAGGTACCCCCCCTAACACCCTGATCCTTGGTGACTTCAACTAACCCACCATAGACTGGGTGAACTATTCCTGCACTTATGCATTCACCCAATGATTCCTTGACATCATCAGTTGTAATGCACTAGACCAGCTCATCTCATGCCCCACAAGGGGAGATAACATTCTGGACTTGATTCTTACCAGCATGGGTGACCACTGCACCACTCCCATATTATGTTCTTCCCTGGTGAGATTAGATAATTGGTCTGTCTCATTCAAAGTTTCTATCCCATCCAATCCCCCCCAAGCCATAATCATGTGAAAAAAACTTCTCAAAAGCTGACTACAACCTCCTAAGGGAGGATGTCAGTCACTTCAAACCACTGCCTCTCTCAGAGGATGCAGACAACTATGGTGAACAGTAGGCCAATGCAGTATACAAGCACCTCTACAACAGCATGGACTCAGCCATACCCAACATAACTAAAACCTGCTCTTCAAGGAAACACAAACCTGTCTGATGGACATCCTCTATTAACAGGCTTCACAATAAAAGGAAGAAACTGTTGTCAAAGGGTAAAAAGGAGCAAATTCCAAATTGGATAAACTCCCTCCTTAGCCTCAACACGCAAATTAGATCACTAGTGAAAACCTCCAAAGCCAACTATGAATCAAAACTAGTCTCCAAAACAAAGGAAAACCACAAAGCCTTTTTCGGTTATGTCAGGAACCTCCATGGCAAAGCCCAGGTTTGTTCCAAATTATTACATAACAGTATCACTTGCACTGATCCTGTTGGCTTAGCCAACCTGCTAGCAAATAGGTTCAGTGCAAACGTCACTCCCCTGTCCCAAAAAGGCCCTTTTTACATATCTGATACTTGTCCTGCACCTCACATCTCTGTAGATCAAGTGTTAAAGGCCCTATCCAAGGCAAAGAACACAGCTTCCATTGCAGCTGATAGTATACCAGGCTGCATTATGTACCATCTCCAGAAAGAACTATCTTCACCTTTGAGCACCCTGTTCAACCACAGGCTTCATTCCAGCAGAGTGGAGAACTGCCATTGTCATCGCTTTGCACAAAGGTGGTGCCACTGTTGACCCTGGAAATAATTGCCCCATTAGCTTGACAAGTCTGATCTATAAAGCCATGAAGCATATTATTATGGATCTCATTAACAAGGACGTAGGCAGTCTCCAAGCACTTGACCCCACCCAGTTCAGATTCATCAATGGCAGATCTTGGCTGTTGAAAACCTGGTTGACTTCTTTGAGACTCTCACCAAGGCCCTGGATAAGGGAAAGTCAGTACATACAGCTTACCTTGACTTGGCCAGGGGCTTTGATATAATCCCCTACTCGGGCATCATCAAAAAGCTAACACAACTTGGCATAAATCCCTGTCTCATCAGGTGGGTTGCCAACTGTCTCACCTACAGGACGCAGAAGTTCAAAATAGGTATCTCCACCTCCAATAGCAGACCTGTCACTAGTGGTGTTCCCCAGGGATCTGTCCTGGGACCCCTACTGTTTGGCATCTACTTCTCAGAGATCCAGACAAAGGCAAAAGGTCTGTGACTGACCAAGTCTGCAGACGACTGTAAGTTGAGTACTGTCAATGACTCCCCAAATGATAATAACATACTGCAAGAGTGTCTTACAGCAGCAAATGATTGGTGCCAAAGTCATGGCCTCAAGTTAAATGCAAAAAAATGTATCATCATACCATTCAGCAAAAACATGGCCCCTACCAATTACCACATCAACAACAACCCCCTAAGACCACAACCTGTGGTAAGAGACCTGGGCACTCAGGTTAACAATCTCACATTCAACCATCATGTAGCGGCAGTGCTCAGAAAAGCCTTTTACTTGATTCATCTCATAAGTAAAGGGATTACATCCAGGAAAAAGGAGGTTATGACCTCTCTATACTCCTCGCTTATTAGGCCAATAATTAAGTATAATGCCCCATTTGGTATGTACCTCTCCAAACATCTGCATCAACTGGAAAGGCCAAAGAAATACCTCACAAAGAGAATTCATGGTGTCCAACACCTGTCCTGTCTGGATAGGCTCAAATCACTATCACTCTACTTGGTATCATACAGATTGCTCAGATGTGATCTGTATCTCACCTACAAGGCAATCTTAGACAATGCCCTACTAGAGATGCTCCATAGCAGTAAGTCTAACTCCTCATGCATTACCCACTCAAAAGGCCTGAATCTAATATGTGACATCAACAAAACCTGCTCGAGAGACAGATTTGTCTCCCAGAGGCTGCCCCATCTCTGGAATAGACTTCCCATACACGTCAAAAAGAGTACCTTGTTAACCATCTTCAAGTGCAACCTTGATGAGTGGATGGAAAACCACAAAGTTGTCCCAAGGGTTCCACCTGTGTCCCTCACTGACAGGGGCAACAGGTGCTGAATGAGGTTTCTTTTTTGAGGATAAACTCTTGGCTAGGCTTGTAAGGGCCACAGGGCCATTAGCCTAGTAACCTTCTATGATCCTATGATCTATGATCTCTCTCATTGTCTATAAGTCCCTTACTACTGGGTCAACTGTTGAAGGTGTGCGGACACTGCGATATTTACCAGGGGTGGATGACTTCCCAAAGGAAAGTATTGTGCATTTTTTGGCATTTAGTAATTGTCAATGGCAAAAACTGAATGTGTGTGTCAGCCCATCCTGGATAATTGTTGGCTCTGTGTGGGATTCAGTGACAACTCCTAATTTGCAGTCATCTGCAAATGTAGTCATTCTGAGGTCACTGACAGTGGCCATGACTGCAGAGAAGGGAATTACTAAAGGGGTAGTCCCAGGAATGATTTGTGTGGGAAGTCCATTGGTGACTGGCCTCATTGTAGCGGTGGACTATCCAATGCTATCATCCCGGATAATGACTGTCAGAAACTTGGCTATCCATTGGCTAACCTACTAGTTTGTAAATAACCTCTACAGTTTTTCAACAATGCCTGACAGCCTAATATTGTCAAATGCCATGGTAGGTGGAGTGAGGCATTTTCCCCTCATCCACTGCAGAGCTTAACAGTCAATGAGGTCTACCGGGTAGGGTAGGCATGATCTGCCCTTGAACAAAACAAACTGAGTTTTGTTCAGTGTCTGTAGGTGTACTATATTGTTACTGATCATTTCCATGATAATTCTTTTCATGGCTTTAAATATCAGACTACTGTGACATTTGGGGACAGTGCTTGCCACTACATGTTAGTTGTCCTATGTGCAACTCAGTACTGAAGTTAATTCTGTCATGGTTTTCAAGAAAATAGACATCCAATGTGTCTGTCTGTACAGAGCTCAGGTGAACAATGGAGGAGAAAGTAATACGTACACCCTGTGAAGGTAAGTAGGGAGTTTTTACACAGTTATTCTGCAGTGTGTACTGAAAAGATGCAATTACCTTGTGAAGAATGCTGAAAAGAGGAGAGTCCCCTGAATTGCTGGTGTCTGGAAACTATTACTGCTGGTCTCACCACATCCACTCTCTCCTGGGATACTATGCTCCTATCTTTTTTTCTTTCATCAGAAGCAAAATGTTAATACCAAGCTGAAGGTGAGAAGCAGTCTGTTTATTCATCCACATAGTTGTCTCATGTCATGCAAGGCTCTATAGGCTTGACATATCCTTTTCCAGGTAGATGCCTTGATTAGCAACCAGAGCAATCATTTGAGTTTTGCATGTATTATGCCTTGTGTTCCAGAATTGTTAGGATTTCAGTAGGGTACTGACCAGATGGCATTTAGGAGCACAGGTGCAGCGTCACAATATTATGTTCAATGGCAGGTGACATAGGCATGCAATGTTGCTTTAACAAGCACCACAGTGGCAATGATCCATGTTAGGTGACAATTTCACAGCAATTCATACAGCCTGATCTTCAACAACTTAATGGTGGACATCTGCATGACAGGGATCTGTGGCCTACTGCAGAGGAGTGGCCACCTTTGGCCACAGTGTGTCTACCTCCAACATGTCCTAGGTATGTCATACTGTACATTTATGCTACCAGAACACGTCTGTGTTCCCACATCATGTCACAATAAATCGACTTTGCTGTCTGGTTGTTTGACAGGCATTGTAGAGTTGCAAGGCCAAAGATATGACTGAAAAGTTATACAGGTTTTCTGTGTATGCATAGACATCCACATCTCCACTGCAAGGAGTCCCTACAGACAGTTTTTTTGATGCTATCAACCCCAAGGGTGTAGCAGCATGACCCTAACTTTGCTGGAGTTGTACATTGTCACATTTGCAGATATGCTATTGCAACCATGTCCAATGCAAGGGCCCCATGCCTGGCAAAGCATCATACTCACAAAACCATGTTATGGCACTGCCAGGTGCTGTTTTACCTTAGGAGAACTACATAAAGGTGATAACATGTTACATTTCAGCATCTGTCAGGCCACTGCCTAATGATGGCCTGCTATGATGTACACATAAGCAAGACTGCATTGCTAATGGCATTATCAATGACTGCTGATGAGATGTGGAAAATATCTCCACCCCTCTACTCCTATGCCACACAAACACAACGTATGAGAGATGCGACTATATTACAAACTTTGATTCCTTGCTCTCTCATACACCAATCAGTAGATATGACAATGAGCAGTTTTCCAATATGCACACCTCACCTCCTGCTCTATTCATACCAACATCACACACTCCTGCATATGTGGATCTCCTTGTCAGACAAGTGCAAACAACAGACACCTCAGAAACTTAAATGCAAGCTCACATCACATAATCATACCTCAGCAGAACATAGTACACATAACAGCTCATGCACTACTGTCTCACCGAAGAAACACCAGAGGCAAAACACAAAATCAGACATATTATTCATAGGTGATTACATCATGAAATACATTGATGTCCCTCTCACCAGGCTGCATAAGGGAAAAGTCACAGTTAGCTGTCTGTGAGGTACCAGGATACACCATACCACACACGTACACAAGTCTGTCAACAGCAGATAACGTTATGATGATGTCATAGTTTCTGTTGGTGTGAACAACTTGAGACATACCTCAGTGGACTGCATTTGACCTTCACCTAGGATGATGGCTCAATACACATGGAAAATGACTGAAGTCAATAACTGGCTTAGCATGTGGTGTCATTGTAAGGGGATATACTACATGTCGGCCTAGGATGACTTGCTCAACCGACCTTGATGCTTTGCCTGAGATGGTCTTTATCTGTCACCCCTGGGATTTTGTGCACTGGCCAAGGCTGTTGTCATCCCCATAGTGCATCTTATAGGTGGTGTCTCAAAGGCAAACTTTCCAATGAGAAGACTCCATCTTCAAACAACATCACAGTTATGCTGCTACACACTAGGAATTCCAATATTAAGCTAGACTCACTGGAAGGTGTTCCCACCTTGGAATATGCAGACATTTGTACAGTCACAGACACCTGGTTCAGGGTTGTGGACAGCACCACAGTCATACCAGCCTACATGTCCTTTCACATGTTCAGAACTCAAACTGGCAGTGGGCAAGGTACAGCAAGTGGTGTATACATACTCAAAGATAGATACACATCTAGACTGGTTAAACAGTGTGATTCCCTGGAGACACTGCAGGTATTATTTACTGCAGGAAGGGCACATAATCAAGCCACTGACAGCTACAGGAGCAGCTCCATGAATCAGGACACCTATTCTGCTTATTTGAATCTGCTTGTGTCTATCAAGATACATCACAACACTATGGTTTGAGGCGACTAACTACCCACCAACTGTGTTGGCTACTCATGCTCAAACTCACTTGCCCAAAGGTTAGTCCATGTTCTTAACTAAAATGCTCTGAACCAGTGTTGTGATATCCTCACAAAGGGAGACAGACTGCATCAGGTGCTTACCAATATTGGTGACCACTGTAGCACCTCCATTGTGAGGTCCACTGTGGTGAGATCTGACCACAAATTGGTCTCATTAGTAAGTATTACACCTGACCACTCCCCGTTACAGCAAATACAGTAATAAACTTCAACAAAACATATTATGACCTCCTATAGGATGGTATAAATAGCCTGGCTGCACCTACACCCTTCAGATGGAACAGGCAACTATGCCAAACTCTTCACCAACTACAACTGCATAGACACAGCTCCAGATGCTGGAGGGATAGATTCCTATCCCAGAGACTTCCCATACTCTGGAACAAACTACCTATCTATATTAAACAAAGCTCCTTATTAGCACTCTTCAAGAAAAATCTTGATGATTTGATGGGAGATAGGAAATTCACCCCGAGGATCACTTCTGTGGCTCTGCTTGACAGGGGCACAGGAAAATTATTTTATTGGCTGGCAAAAGCCAGGGTACCATTTGGCTAGGCTTATATATGCCCTAGGGCCAATAGCCTAGTACCTACCTATGAACATATCAGCTGTACCTGAAAAGAGAAAAACAAGCTCCTCATGGTACAGCAAACCTGCCTGTTGGACAAGTGCCATTAGCAGGCTGGACAATAACAGGTGGACATTATGTGACAACTGGAGTGAGGGAGCCCCTCTAAAATGGAAGTACACCCTCCTCAGATAAAACAAGCAAATAGTATTGTTGTGATGTCCTGCAAAAGAAAGTATATGACAAAATTAGCCACCTCCACAAAGGACAACCACAAGGCATAGTGTAGTTACATTTGTAACCTAAGAGGAAAGGCCCAGATTGCTGGTGAACTTGTACTTAATGATACCACATATAATTAGTCAGAAGACATAGCTAACCTGTTGTCCAACAAGTTCTGTGACAACTTCATTCCTCAATCCCCCACCACACGTACCACATGATATCCCTACAACCTGTGCCATAACTTCTCTATCTACAGAGAAGGCTGTAAATGGCCTCTCTAAGGAGGAAACAAAGCATCTATTGGACCTGCTAACATCCCAGGCTGCATCCTACATGGGATCCAAAAAAAGATTGCTAACACCATTGTGAACTCCTTGCAATCATACT
Organism: Protopterus annectens; assembly: GCF_019279795.1. Lineage (NCBI taxonomy): Eukaryota > Metazoa > Chordata > Ceratodontiformes > Protopteridae > Protopterus > Protopterus annectens. The sequence goes on along the minus strand of NC_056748.1, from coordinate 640,187,899 downwards.
GTAACTACCAGTTGCAACCCAGCTGACTGGAAAATGGCAACTGTTATCCCCTTGTACAGAGGTGGTGCATCCACTGACCATGGGAACTATAGACGTACTAGCTTGAGTAGCCATATCTGTAAGTCCAAGGGACAAATAATCATGGACCTGATTAGCAAAGATATATGTAATCTACAAATAGTCGCCCCTACACAGTTTGGATTTATGAAAGGAAGATCAAGCCTGTTAAACCTGGTGGACATGAATGAGGTGGTCTCCAAAGACCTGGATGAGGGGACATCTGTATATACAACGCCCTGGACTTACCCAAGCCATGTGACACTATCCCCCACTCAGGCATCACTGACAAAATCACCCAAGTAGGCATCAACAGTAATATCATTAGAGGGGTCACTAAGTGGTTCACTGATAGAACTCATACTCAAAATAGGGGAATCCACCTCCAATATCTGATCTGTAACCACTGGTGTTCCATGGGGCTCAGTCCTGGGTCCTGTAGTGCTTACAATTCATTCAACTAAAGTACAAGCACAAAGTGAATGTCTGTGGCTGACAAGGTTGCCTGATGTCTACAAATTGTGAGTGGTCATAGAATTTCCCAGTCATGTCAATATCCTACAAAAGGGTCTTCATGAACAAATGCTCGTTGACATACTCATGGCCTTAAACTCCATGCAAATATGTATGTAGTATCATTTCCATCTGTAATACCAATGTTCCTGGTGAGTAGCACATCAGTAGCAACAACTGATGCACATTCTCAGGGGTGATAGACCTGGGCACACAGGCCTGGCCACAAAGGTTTACACCTACTTTACCTTAGATTACCATATCTCCCCAGTAATAAGAAGGGAATTATATCTTGCTCATGTCATAACTGAGGGCACTGGCACCCCAAAATGATATAGTTATAACATCCATGTACTCTTCCTCAGCAGGCCAATATTTAAGTGCAATGGACATTTTGTCTTGTACTTTTCCAAGTACTAGTAGCAATTGCACACAACACAAAGGTTCCTCAAAAGGGAACTTCTGGTCTTCAGTATGTGTCCTATGGGGTCATCTGAAATAACTGTCATTGTAGCGTGTGTGAAATAGACTACTCAGAGGTTATCTCTGTCTTGCATACAGGGCAATATCTGACCCTGATTTCCTGGAAATGCTGCATATATGTAGGTGGAATAGTACATGGATTACTCACTGTAAGGACATTAACCAGGTATATAACATTACCAGTACATGCTGGCAGGAGAGATATGTCTACCAGACTTTAACAAACCTTTGAAACAGACTCCCACCTAATGCCAAACAGAGTAACTCATTGGCCTTCTTCAGATGCAATCTGACTGATTGACTGGGTGACTGTCATTTCACCACAGGACTTTTTCATGTGCCCCTCATGGACAGGGGCAACATGTGCTGATTGTGTAAATAAGGGTAAGAACTTGGCTAGGATTGTAAGGGCCATGGGGCCATTAGGCTAGTAAAGTCCAATGATCCTATGATCTCATACACTGATGTAAAATGCTCTAATATCCACACATACAAACCTGGCTACAGTGAGAATAGCACCACTACCAATTAATGTTTACAGAACACTGCACAACATACACAAACTCCAAGTTGACTGCAATTAGATTAGAGCTCCTACCTATCTAGTCGTACACAATACAGATCACAGTACTTAATGCATGCAGCACAGCTCAAGTCTGTTATGAACATCTCTTTTAGGTAATCTTATGCTACATGATATCAGCAGGTCTTGTTGTGGTCAGGAATTTGGAGGACACGTCACCTGCTACAACCAAAATATCACAAAACCCTACCTCTTTCTAAGTTAGTG
>NC_056748.1:640131056-640183556 GCF_019279795.1 Protopterus annectens | reverse complement strand
TTCTGATTTCCTGCCAAGGAGTGTATCATATAACTTGTGCTGTGATATACATTTCTGCAGTTTTTTTCTACCTAAGTAGTATGGGTATTTGTAGCATTGTCCATATTCAGGCTTGTGTTTTGAGCCTAGTTGTTAGTGGAGGCTGTGTGTCTGAGCACATGTTCAAGGCCATCTTAGTTTAGCCAAAGCCATACTGCATTTCAATGAGAGGGGATTGTTTATGGTCATTGGCTGATTGGGGTTACCTGGACTACTGCTTGGAGTAGGCACCTCATTGGTTCTTTCGAGCTTTTTTTAAAGTTGTTTCAGGTTTCAACTTTCTGTTACCTAAGGAGTTAACTTGTGAGTGTTTCTGCCATTTCACACTGAGCTAATTGGAGGAAGGGCACTGAGTAAACTCGGATCTGTAATATCTAACATTCAGTATCCTGTTTTTTGCTTATTTTTACAAGTTATTTATAGCACTTTTATTGTCTGCTGCATACTTTTCTAGCTAGTTTAACTGTGTGTGAGGTATTAACTGGAAATTGTCTACATTTATTAAGCATCTGTTTGGATTTTTTGTTCTGATTTCCTTCCAAGGAATGTCTCATTTACTTGGTGGCTTTGCAGTTGCCCGCCCCTACTGTAAATTTGATCTGGGACACTCCTCCCAGTCTAGTGTCATTACCTCATTCTACCTAATACAGGGAGAACATTTGAGAAGGCCAACCCACTTAGTTTCTACTCCTCCTTTCCCCTTTACACTTTACAAAAAAAAAAAACATTCTAAGCTTGTTTTCTGCCTTTTCTGTAAGTAGTCTAGTCCAGATACAGATTTTCTGTATCCAGGACTGTTTGTAAGCTTCTGAGCCCCCAAGCCTTTCTGTGTTGGATGGAAGCCTTCTAGCTTAATTTTGTTTCTTAGAACTAGCCATTTTATTAGTTTCAGCACTCAAATGTTCTTTCTTTGAGCTCAGAACTTGTTCAGAACTCATTGTAAGCACGAAATAAGCTGCAAATTACTACAGCACTCACCTTTCCTCAGTTGTCTAGAGGAAAACAGTTTTTAGTACTTAATAAATAATCATCTATCCAGGCAGGTCTAAGGATTTTCTCCTGGTGTTTTCTCCTGTCTACCTGATGAATCTTGGCATCTTGGGGCAATGCAGCAACTGCCTCGTGTACACAGACAACCCTCTCCTCCTACCACCCAACTCTACAACCTGTGAGAGATGCACTTATATAGCCAAACTGGAAGCAAAGCTCTCTTCACCCAAGACTGGACTAGACAGTCAAGAAGAGAAGGTAAACACTTGCACCACACCACACTTATCACATAGTCTCTCAAAACCTACACCACCAAGACACACACATAGAAACAAAAAACACACACCTACATTCACAGAGGCTGTCAATAAAAATCTGCCCAAGAAACAGGGACCATCAAAGCAGAAACGCAAGCAACCTCCACCCCCGAACACACCCCAATGACACATAGCCCACAAACTCAGTGTGACACTCAACCACAGCCCATAAGGCATAGCAACGTACTCAATACTCTAGTCATAGGTGACTATAGTCAGGCACACTGATATTCCACTCACCAGGCTAAACAAGGAGAAAGTTACTGTCAGCTGCCTGTTGGGTGCCAGGATCCACCACATAATGCACCCACTCAGGTCACTCCACAACAAGTACACATATGACTCTGTCATTGTCCATATTGGTGTGAATGACCTGAGATGTACCTCCCTGGACTACATGAAAAGAGACATGGAGGAGCTGTCCGATCTTGTAGCACAGGCACGTATGACCCTAGTCCTGAGTAGCATCCTGCCATCACCCAGAATGATACCACAGTACAAGGACAAAATGATTGACTTCAACAATTGGCTAAGCTTTTGATGTCATTCTAAGGGGATCCATAATCTGCCTGGATGACATGATCGACAAACCACGATGCTTTGCCAGAGATGGCCTGCACCTATCACCCTTGGGATTCCGGATACTGGCTAAGGCTCTTGCCACTCCTACAGTGCCTTTTTTTAAGCAAGGTTCAAGTGACAAATTCACTACCGTAACAGGTACAAGCAAGCAAAATCTGAGGGTAATGCTACTCCATGCTAGAAGTCTAAACCTCAAAATGCACTCACTCGAGGCACTCCTTAAAATGGAGAACATCGACATCTGTGCAGTGACAGAGACCTGGTTCAAGGCTCCAGAGAGCACCCCTGCATTACCAGGCTATAATTCATACTACACCTTTCGGCCACCTAACCTGGACCGACACACTAAAGGCAGAGGGGTGTCCATATTACTTAAGGATATCCACACCTCCATGCTAGTTGCACAGCATAATGCATTTGAGATTATCCATGTGCAACTAACTCTGGGCAAGACCGCAATCCAAATTGTAGCTTGCTACAGATCCCCCACCATGCCCCAGGATTCCCACTCCTCATTTCTTGATACACTGGAAAATATTAGGGTACAACTTAACACCCTAATAATGGGCGATTTCAACTACCTCACCATTAACTAGGAAAACTACTCATGTACCAACTCTTGTGCTTAACGTTTTCTGAAATTCATAAATTCCAATGCCTTGGATCAACTTATCCACACCCCCACCAGGGGCAGTAATATCCTAGACCTGGTCATTACCAAAATGGGCAACCGGTGTTCTACACCAGAGGTCAAATCCTCGTTGGTCAGATCCAACCACAAGCTAATCACCCTGGACTTCCACATCCCGCCCCACCCCCTATTAGGGAAACCACCGTAAAAAAATTCTCCAAAGCCAACTTCACACTTCTTAAGACAGAAGTGGCAAACTTCACGACACCCATGCTGATGGACAATAGAGACTGCTGAATCCTACACAAATGCACTTTATAAGCACTTACACATGAGTGCATGGATCGTGCAATCCCTAACAGAACCAAGATGCTATCCTCCAAAAAAAAGGAAGCCAATCTGGTGGTCTCCTGCCATAAACAAACTCTACAACAGAAGAAAGAAACTGTTGCAAAAGAGAGTAAAATCCCATGATTGGAGGAACTCCCTGGTCAGCCTCAGTAAGAAGCTGAGATCCCTCATAAAATACTCCAAAGCTAGTTATGAAAACAAAATCACCACTGATTCAATGACAACCACAAAGCATTCTATAGCTATGTCAAGAATCTCAATGGCAACACTCAGACCTGCTCTGAGTTACAGCACAATGGCACTAAATATACAGAACCAACTGATATTGCCAACATCCTGGCAGATAGGTTTAGTGCTAACTTTACCCCCCTCTCATCCCCTAAAGGGCCCATCTCTATACTGAAAGAATGCAAAGTTCCTGTTATCACGGCTACACAGGTAAAAAAACACACTCCAAAGCCAAGACCACAGCATCAATGGGACCTGACAACATCCCAGGCTGCATTCTACATGAACTACAGAACAAACTGGCCCCCCACCTAAGTACCATGTTCAATCATAGCCACACGTCAGGCTTTGTGCCTGCTGAATGGTGCACAGTGACGGTTATCCCACTCCACAAAGGGGGAGCCACTATGGACCCCGGGAACTACTGCCCCATTAGCCTGCCGAGCCTGGTCTGCAAGACTATGGAACATATCATCATGGAACTTATAAACAATGACATTGGTAATCTCCAAACTCTGGACCCCACCCAGTTCAGGTTTTAAAAGGCAGATCATGTCTCCTAAACCTGATAGACTTCTTTGAAGCGGTCACCAAAGCTGTAGATGAGGGTAAGGTGGTTCACACAGGCTATCTAGATCTCGCCAAGGCTTTTAACACCATCCCCCACACTGGAATCATAGATAAACTTACTAAGCTAGGCATAAATCCCTATGTCACTCGATGGGTTGCCAACTGGCTTACTGACAGAACCCAGACTGTAAAAGTAGCTGACTCCAAATCCAGCTCCAGACAAGTGCCAAGTGGAGTACCTCAGGGTTCAGTCCTGGGACTGCTCTTGTTTGGCATCTACTTCTCTGAAGTTCAGGCCAACATTAAGGGACTCCAGCTAACAAAGTTTGCAGATGACTGCAAACTGGAAGCCATTATTGAATCCCCAGATGATGTGGATATTCTACAAAAGGGCCTTACAGAAACAGATGCTTGGTGCCAGAGCCATGGGCTCAAGCTTAATGCCAAGAAATGTATAGTTATCCCCTTTTGGAAAAAACATGTACCCATGAATTACCACATAGGTGGCAGTACACTAAACACTGAAAGTGTGATGAGAGACTTAGGGACACAGGTGGAAAGTGGTCTCACCTTCGATAACCACATCTCCACAACAGTCAGGAAATCCTTCTATGTGGCACACCTCATCACTAAGGGCTTTTCATCCAGAAAAAAGGAGGTCATTGTCCCACTGTACTCATCCCTCATTAGACCCATTATAGAGTACAATGCCCCATTGGTATGTACCACACAAGACATCTGCAACAACTGGCAAGGCCACAGAAATACCTCACTATACGAATCACAGGCCTAAAGGAGATGCCCTATGCTGACCATCTAAAAAACTCGAGCTATACTCTGTAGCATATCATCTACTCAGAGGTGATCTCTGCTTAATGTACAAGGCCATGTCAAACCATGAGCTGTTGGACATGCTCCACTTAAAGAAATCCCAATCCCTCAGAGCTACACACTCTAGGGATCTAAACCTTGTCATCACAATGAACATAACATGCTGGAGGGATAGGTTCCTGACCCAGAGACTCCCCATACTCTGCAATAGACTACCCATACATGTCAAGCAGAGCCTCCTTGGCCCTCTTCAAAAGGAACCTTGATGATTGGATGGGAGATAGGAAATTCACCCCAGGGATCACGCCAGTCGCCCTGCCAGACAGGGATCCAGGGAAGTAAATATTGTGGGAAGAAATATCCAGGGAATTGTTATGGCTAGGCTTGTATAGGCTCTAGGGCTGATAGCCTAGTACCAACCTATGAACCATGATAGAGGAGTGGGTATCTGTAGTCCCATATGGATGTTATTTCTGTTTGAGTAGCCCTCTATATTAACTTGAATAATGTACCAGATCCATACATACAATGCCATATCATAATAATCCTTACGAGTAATATGTAGGTTATGGATTTACCTTGCAAATGCAGCAGGTAATGCAACTGTAGTTCAGGGATGACTGTCAGATGCAAGCAGCATACAGCCAATACATGGACAGGTACAGGATGTGTGGGATGCCTGACATCAATTTTAATTTCTGTATGTGAGTAGGAGTAAGGTGTCAGTGCCTAGGTAACTAGGTTGTTAGTGAATGCGCTATGCGTTGCCTCTTGGCCAAAGCCAGGGCATACTGAATACACCTATGTCAGCCTACAGGGACATCAGCAGAGGGTTCTTCCTTCGAGTCTTCCTTTGACTGTGGCTGTAGTGACCTTGGCACTGGTGGGGGGCTGTGTATCCCTTGCATTTGCTGATCCTGCTGCAGCTGTTTCTGCAGGATCAGATTTTGTAGCATAGCACACACTGTGAATATATGTGCACATTTGGCTGGAAAATAGTACAGGGCTCCACCAGATATCTAGGCACTGGAACTATGACTTCAGAAACCAAAGCACATGCCCTATCATTTTCCTAGTTTGTGTGTGTGCTTCATTATAGCATTCTTCTGTGGGTGTGTGTATATTTCTGATAGGTGTTATCATCTGTGGTTCTGGGTTGTAGCCAGCAACCCCCATAGCAAACATCTGGTACAGCTGTGATATGTGCCAGATATGGGAGTTGTGATAATTGCTAAGACTGCCAGCATACACACTCAGGATAATCCCCTGGGCATTGCACATGACCTGGCAGTTGATGGAGTGGTATCCCTTATGGTTGACGTAGATTCTACCCTGGTCACCATATGGTGCCTTGATGTGTACATGAGTGCAAACTATTGAACCCAGTACTTTAGGGTAGTGTGCTACATGGTAGAACTGTTGCATATTGCTGGCCCTCACCTGAGGGGAAAGAGGAAAAGATACGTGCTCACTGGCATTTGGTAGCAGAGCACTGAGGAACTGGTGAAGTATCCTGGATGCAGATGCCTGTGAAACCTCCATCATGTCCCCAGTTGGTCTTTTGAAAAGTACCTGTAGCTAGTATCCTAAGGGCTACACATACCTTTGTTTCCACTAGGATGGGTTCCCCTCTGTTGGATCTAGGTCTGAGTTGAGGGCAGCAGAGCTCAGTGAGTTATTGTCATATATCCCTGTCCACCCTGTAGAGCTCTATAATCTCCAGCTCATGTACTCCTGGAAGGTTAACCTGGGCCTGAACACTCTTCGTCTTCTCAGCCTAGACCTACTATCAGCAGCACTGACTTCAACATCTAGCACATACAGATGTAGCAGACCAGCAGCAGCCCCTAGCATTATCTCAGTAAAAATTCTAAGTCTGTACTCCAATGGTCCAGAGTATTGGGGGAAAATCAGAATGTTGGGTGTACGTATACTTTATACAGTAGGTCCTCCATGTGTGATTGGCTAATTATTATGCATTTCACATGCCTATAATATAATTAACATAATTTAATAGCCCTATATTAGTGTGTGACATGGCACTATGTGCAGGGTCACGCAGCATAGCTTATACAAAAGTCGAAATCAACAATTGAATATATATGGTTTTAATTACTTGCTGTCTGCGTCATTGCTGTGATCTGGGTGGTCTTTCCATGTGAACACGGTCAGCTATGCAGCTCACAATGCAAACACTCACACCGGGAATTAAAAAATCCTAAAAGTATTAGGACATACTCCTCTGCTGGATTCCACATCCAGTGGAAATATCAACATGGTGTGGGAGCCTATATGACGTGGATATCTGGACACACTTACTCCTTTTTGCTATTCAAGACATCCACCTCATTTGCATACACATCTGTTTTGACAGCCTGGAAACTACATGGTTCATAGCCATATGAACTGGATAACAGCACCAATGCACGACTGTACCAGCCCGATGCAACATCCTATAATACATTTCTGACAAATGTTATAAAATAACAAAACTGCCAGTAGAAAGGAGAAAACAGACATCACAACCTTCTTAGTGCTTTCATTCGATTTAATAAAAATGAACTTCATCAGAAACACATCCATAGCAACTGATTACATTTAAATACCATATTCAGTCACATGATAAAATTCAACCAATGAATGCATCAAACAATATATATATATATATATATATATATATATATATATATATATATCACAGTATTAAGTATAAAAAGATAATTAAAGCCTTTGTGCTTGTGGTATTTAAATGCAATCAGTTGTTATGGGTGTGTTTCTACTGGCAGTTTTGTTATTTGGTTTGTGTTTGTGTGCTGTGAAATATTATAAAATGCTTTTTTTTCCTCATTTTTTTTACTTTTCAGTTAAGCATGTTTGTGCAGTATGGCGCAAAGCAAAAACATGCCAAAAGTATTAAAACAAAAATAATATTATTTTAACATATTTCCTTCCTCTATCTGACATCCACAATATTAGTTTTGCACATATCTGTATGTGGTATAATATTTTCAGGGGAGGTATGGCCATATTGGTGGAGTTTTATATCCCCTTCTGTCTTTGTAGACTCCTGTATGTGGAAAAATTCCACATGCACTATAGACACTGATACAGTGTCTACAAGGATGCATTTCTGCTTGTTGCATCACTCATCCTGTCTCATTTGCATAAGATTCACCTGCTTATGTGGTAATTTGCATTCCTTGCAATTGTCCATGTTTCTGCTTACACAAAAAAATCGTGCAGGTTTTACTGAATTCCCCCGAAAGTTTTCAACTTTCCTAAATTTCACAATATACCTACCATATTTCATATCCCATCACCTGTCTACCTACCAATATAACAACCTTGCAATTCCGCTACATATGCATCTGGTCAGTACTAATACTACCACACATCTAGCAATTCACTTGCGGAATCCATCCTTCCACTGTCTCCCATACTGGCACCTAGGCAGCACTCTACAGTGCCCATTGTTGACTGATCAGATATTCCATAGTACCTATGCTATCTCCCTCACTCTTTACCAGAAACTATGCTCTCTCCATCTCTTTTTTTCCAGCATCTATTCATAATGTAATAATCTTATTGCCTACTCCACCTTACAAGCTCCTAACTACTTATATATAGTCCTATTCTCCCTTTTCTAAGACCTCGATAACCCTACAGGTTCTCTTGATTGTACAACACTCTTTGCATTCATTTTGGCTCTCCCTTTCTTCTTCGTGAGACTGACCCTTGCTAGTATATGCCTATACACTGCACACATCCCTTCCTCAGCCCTCTGATACTCTCAACATGCAGCCATTCTTTTCCATCTATGTACCATATACACACCCACCTCCTCTCATCTTGCCAGTACAACCTCTAGTTCATGAGAAAGAGCTTCATCCCATACATACTATATAATTCTCCTGTTGGTGTGCACACTTCTACCTGGCAACCAACATATGTCCTAAACAGACAGTCCATACTGATCTCCTCCTTTTCAAATATTTTAGTCTTCTGACCTTTCAAACCCTCTTCCCATGCCATCTAGTCTAAATCCATGACTTTATATCCTTCATATGCTTTCAACTTCTGTGCCAGCTCTATAGCGTGCAGGAGCCTTCTTTAGTCTGCATTTCTCAATTCCCCTTCCTTACACTCAGGTATCAATTTTTCCTTATACATTCTCCTTTTTCCTCCTATCTTTATATATATATATATATATATATATATATATATATATATATATATATATGTATATATCTATCTATATATATATATATATATATATATATATATATATATATATATATATATATATATATACACACACACACACACACACACACACACACACACACACACACACACACACACACACAGGTTCATAGGTATTTACTAGGCTAATGACCACAAGGGCCTTTTTAATCCTAGCCATGCATTTTAAATCTCTGGCAAGTTCTGATACCCTTGATAAGTGTAAGCATGGGCCTGGGAGATGAGTCATTTACTGATTACCTGTGTCCATTAGCGACATAGGTGTCAAACCAGGGATGAATTTCTGGTTTCCCATTCAATTGTCCAAGTTGCACTTGAATTGGGTTAGGGAAGAACTCTGCTTCACATGGATGGGGAGCCTGTTCCATAGATGGGGTAGTCTCTGGGATACATACCTATCTCTCCAGCAGGTCCTATTTATATCACAGGCAAGGTTTAAGTCTTTATGGTGCTGTTTGTTTTGTGGATATGCAGGAAGTCCATCAGAGTAGGATCTGACAATACCCTGTACGCCAGACATAGATCTCCTCTCAAAAGCCTGTGGGAGACAGAATACAGGGATAGGGCCTTGAGGCGTTCTGCATAAGACATATTACTTACGCCCTCTATTCTTTTAGTGAGGAACCTCTGTGGACGTTCCAATTGTTGGTATGCCTGGTTAGGGACATACCAAAGAGGGCATTTGTACTAAATGTATATGTATACTGTATGTGTATATATGGATTCACTGCACTTGATCAGAAACTCATTTGACCAAATTTCATTTCACCAAGACCAAATAGCTGAAAGCTCAAATGATCGAAAACTCATTTGACCGAATCCAATTTGACCGAAAATAGTAGTGGCAGTGTATATGCCCTTTTCCCCACTGTAGTGTGACCCTGGAGTTAGTATATATAGTTAGAGGTATGTGGGGAGAGCAGCCCCCTAGATTGGGGGGTATGGGAGCATAGACCCCTACCTAACTCGGTTTTATAATCAGTTTGTGTTCAGAGGGTAAGTAGTTTTTATCCAAATTAGGTGGGGGGCTATGCCCACCATACCCCACAGCCCCCCACACCTCCCCAACTATATATACTAACTCCAGGGTCACACTACAGTGGGGAAAAGTGCATATACACTGCCACTACTATTTTCGGTGAAATGGGATTCGGTCAAATGAGTTTTCGGTCATTTGGGCTTTCAGCGATTTGGTCTCTGTGAAATGAAATTTGGTCAAGTGAGTTTTCAGTCAAGTGAAGTGAATCTGTATATATACATACATACATATATATATATATATATATATATATATATATACACACACACACACACACACACACACACACACACACACACACACACACACACACACACACACACACACACACACACACACACACACACACACACACACACACACACACACACACACACACACACACACACACACACACAGATATATACATAGATATATATCACATAATATCTGCATTTTGAGGTTTCCCAGTTTTACTTTATGATTTTTTTCCATGGTAGGGTACACCATCATGTCAAGTTATTTCTTACCCTTGCTGCCTAGGATGGTCTGACTTGTGATTATTTCCCCTCTTCCCACTTGTATCATCAGCAATGTTGTTAGATAGTACTTCACAATGCAGTCCCTTGCAAATCTATCAGAAAGCTCTAGCACACTGGAAATTGCTCACAGACATCTTCTAATGCAATTATAGAGTTGTCTGCAAATAAGTCTGCCCCACGTTTAGCCCACTTACCTGTCCCACCACTTAAAAAAGCTTTAGTCTTTGAATTAATACCTGTATAACCAGTAGCAAGAGTCTCAGCAGTAGAGGGAAAGCCTGCCTTGTTCTTCTCTCAAGTGGCAGACTACCCAACAAACCTGATTCACCAAGACTCTAAACTAGGGTTTCTTATACAGGACATTATCACCTTGGACCTACCTTCCTGGTCCTATAACTGAATCAATAATTTCAAACATAAGCTTTCATGATACTCAGTCAAATGCTTTTTGGAATATCATGAGAACTATTCATACTATAGAATTCCCTCTCCTCGCTGCCCGCCCCATGAAATTCAGGTACATTTTCAAGTTGTTATCTGAGGACCATCCCTTTGGAATCCAACCAATTCTTCACCTATAATCTTGGGAAAAACTCATCCTAATTGCATTCTTAATATCCTAGCAAAATATTTCCCTATAAAAGGCAGATAAGTCACGGCTCCATGCAAAGATTTGAACAATGTCCCATACTCAAAGCATCACTAAACTGTTTCTAATCCACTCACCACTTGTAAACCAACCTGTTTATGACAATCTGTGGGGTGACCATAGTTTTTCCTGCTTTGCCCATGTTCAAAAACTTATGGCTTCCATATTTTCCCTGTCCTTATCCTACTGTTCATCAATTCATCATTTCCCTATCCCATACCTTCTTCTCTTCCTTAACACATCTCTGTCTGTCTGCTATCAAAACTTTCTTTAACACTGTTCACATGATTAAATAACTGCTCATAACAGGCACTAAAAACCTCTTATTTCTGTAGTTGCACTCACTTAACCTTTACCACTGTACATGCTTTCTCATTTCAGACCTTCATTTTTTGAATCTTAATCTTATAAAAATAGTTTTGCATCACTCTCCACATCTCCCTCCCATCTCCCTACTGTTCTAGCCTACTCTAACAAACCCTTTCCTCAATGCCACTTGCTGTACTAGCTAATCAATCAGTATGAAATTCTACCATTTCATAAGTAGATGATATGGCCTATCTTTTCTTACCAGTAATCAAGTGTCAAACATACAACTCCGGTACACTTCCTCCTAGTAAGGAAATAGCACTGGGGCAGAATCAGCAATTGCAAAGTCATCCCTAGTAAAGCAGTCGGGCAATAGCATAAACAACTGGTTGCCACAATCAGCTGAAAGCAATGGTTAAAGAAGGATCTAAGGTCAACAGGAGCAGGCTGAAGACCTGGAAGTTGACTGCAGAAAAAGCACAACAGTTCAAGGACAGCAACAACAATAAAAGTTCCAGGATGCAAAAAAAAAAATCACTAATAACCAAAAATAATGCACCCAGTGGCCATCGACAAGAATTCCACTTTATTAGAACCAAACACCGTCAAAATCCATTAATTGTTAAATGCTTTCATCATAGACAATGACTTCATCAGAACAAGATAAAATTCTCATACTAAAAATGCCTGTATATATCCTATAGGTTAACACATGATTGGCTACTAAGTTGAATAGATCATTTAAGCAATAAAACTCTCTTAAAACACAGTCTCAAATATATATGAAATGTGTATAGGAACAATCTTTAATAAAGCATTAGTATTAAAAATGTATAAAAAAGTTTTAGTATTCTAAATATCATATAAACGTAAATAAAAATGTAGGTACATGTATGAAAAATGTTTAAACAATAAATAAAGCATTTTATATTGTTTAAGCAGTGGACAAAAATTGATTTAATAATATCTAGTTGGTCTAAGGACCCCATTCCTTAATTTGAGTTCTGTCCTTGAGAGCTAGTACTATAGAAACATTGTCATTTAGTCCTGGGGGGAAGTTAACAGCAAGCCTAAGTTGCCATACAAGTTCCTTTTTGATAAGCTGGTTCTTCCAATCTCCGCCCCTAGGTTCAATATCGACAGTTCTAGTATGCCAAACTTAAAACCATGGACATTTGAACAACTTCGGGAATGCCTATACAATGCATTGGTTTCTTTCTTGTTTTTTAATTCGTAGAAATGTTCATAGATCCTACGTCTAAAGGATCTTTCTGACATAATATGCCAGACAGGTATCATACATTGCCAAGTACACTAACCTCTGTGTTCTCCAATTTCCATTCCTAAAAGTGATGTTAGTCCTTAGTCTGTCACTCAATATAGTAACAGTTTCCCTGAAAATGAAACTACACTGTGAACAACTGCCACAACTTGTAGTCCCTTTAGCATTCTCATTTCCACTACAATTTTTAGATGTTTTAACCAATTTCTTAAGATTCATTCCCACTTTGATAATAAAAAAAGGTTGGGCGTGCCTTCGCTGAAGGTTGGGCGTCGGCAGGCAACTCGGCACCATAAAAGAAATCTACTGCCAATCATTAGAGGACTGGAGTTCCACTGTGGCGACCCCTAACCGGGAAAGCTGAAAAGACAAACAACAAACTAAGCTATGTTCTGATATATAGACATATGAAGGACAACCCTTCTTTACTAGGAATTTGAATAAACTAGCCAAAGACTTATCTGGTCCTGAACAACAATTGAAAAAGGAAGGTTAAAAAATTCTAGAGGGACCAAACAGATTATCAGCTTGGTAACCCTTTTAGTATTAGCAAACAGGTCAGATTCCAACAAGCACAAGCTAGAACATCCAAAAGGAAATGACCAAGGTCCATCCTTAAAAAGCGACCTACAGACATAGGATCATCTACTGATGATCTGTCTTCATACCAGAGATACAGACATGCAACACACACCAGACTCAGCTACCCCAAGAGAGCATATAGTTCGCCCCTTTAGGCCAAAATACAAGAGAGCAGGCAGAAAACATTCAAGAAATAAACAACATAGATGGGCTTCTGAAACTAATAACTTGGAAATAAACCAAAATAACATTAATGTTTTGAATATCTCTGATGTAAGTTCATCTACGACATAAATTGATCTTCTTAATAAAGGTGTTAGTTTTATTCCTGGTTTCCTAGTTACTGAGGATCTTTTAGCACAAGATGTATTGTCATTTTGTAGACTTGTAAACCTCAGATTGCATTTTGATGACTCTACTGATTCTGGTGTTGAAGATGAATTTACTTATCACAAATCCAGGTATATGCCTCCTATGAATCCCACAGTGCATCACTTTCAAAGTATTGTTCTCAAAGATCTGCAATACCACAGGAGTGAAATTACCTATAAACCATACAATCTCTCAAAGATTGAAAGTGAAGCATTAACTGAATTACAGAACAACAAAGATATTGTCATTCTCTCTGCTGATAAAGTTGGGGCCGTAGTGATAATGAATTGGCTGCAATATGATTCTGAAGCCAAAAGACAACTTCAAGATAGGTGTTACTATTTGGAAATGGATCTTTCTGACATAATATGCCAGACAGGTATCATACATTGCCAAGTACACTAACCTCTGTGTTCTCCAATTTCCATTCCTAAAAGTGATGTTAGTCCTTAGTCTGTCACTCAATATAGTAACAGTTTCCCTGAAAATGAAACTACACTGTGAACAACTGCCACAACTTGTAGTCCCTTTAGCATTCTCATTTCCACTACAATTTTTAGATGTTTTAACCAATTTCTTAAGATTCATTCCCACTTTGATAATAAAAAAAGGTTGGGCGTGCCTTCGCTGAAGGTTGGGCGTCGGCAGGCAACTCGGCACCATAAAAGAAATCTACTGCCAATCATTAGAGGACTGGAGTTCCACTGTGGCGACCCCTAACCGGGAAAGCTGAAAAGACAAACAACAAACTAAGCTATGTTCTGATATATAGACATATGAAGGACAACCCTTCTTTACTAGGAATTTGAATAAACTAGCCAAAGACTTATCTGGTCCTGAACAACAATTGAAAAAAAGGAAGGTTAAAAAATTCTAGAGGGACCAAACAGATTATCAGCTTGGTAACCCTTTTAGTATTAGCAAACAGGTCAGATTCCAACAAGCACAAGCTAGAACATCCAAAAGGAAATGACCAAGGTCCATCCTTAAAAAGCGACCTACAGACATAGGATCATCTACTGATGATCTGTCTTCATACCAGAGATACAGACATGCAACACACACCAGACTCAGCTACCCCCAAGAGAGCATATAGTTCGGCCCCTTTAGGCCAAAATACAAGAGAGCAGGCAGAAAACATTCAAGAAATAAACAACATAGATGGGCTTCTGAAACTAATAACTTGGAAATAAACCAAAATAACATTAATGTTTTGAATATCTCTGATGTAAGTTCATCTACGACATAAATTGATCTTCTTAATAAAGGTGTTAGTTTTATTCCTGGTTTCCTAGTTACTGAGGATCTTTTAGCACAAGATGTATTGTCATTTTGTAGACTTGTAAACCTCAGATTGCATTTTGATGACTCTACTGATTCTGGTGTTGAAGATGAATTTACTTATCACAAATCCAGGAATATGCCTCCTATGAATCCCACAGTGCATCACTTTCAAAGTATTGTTCTCAAAGATCTGCAATACCACAGGAGTGAAATTACCTATAAACCATACAATCTCTCAAAGATTGAAAGTGAAGCATTAACTGAATTACAGAACAACAAAGATATTGTCATTCTCTCTGCTGATAAAGTTGGGGCCGTAGTGATAATGAATTGGCTGCAATATGATTCTGAAGCCAAAAGACAACTTCAAGATAGGTGTTACTATTTGGAAATGGACCCCACCTTTAGGTTCAAAAAACAGATAGACAAATTTTTGTCATTAGCTAGGGAGGAAGGCATTATTACTGATAAGGTCATGCAGCATCTCACTATTAAGGATCCTATGAGTCAATATATTTACTTTTTGCCCAAAATATATAAGGACCCTGTTAAACCACTGGGAGACCAATTGTGTCTGGTAGAGGCTCTATCACTGAACCACTGTCATTGTTTCTTATGAAATATCTCAAACCTCTATTACGGTGGGTCTGATCATGCATACAGGACACTGCAGAATTTCTAAAAATAATTTTGGAAACCCAACTTGAACCAGAATGGTTAATGTGCACTCTAGATGTTAGTGATCTTTACACAAACATCCCTCATGCCACTGGGTTGGAGGCCATTGAATACTGGCTGTATAAATCTGAATTGTACCAGCCAGGGTTCAATACTTTTTTTGTTGGGCCTGACAGAACATGTCCTAACTAATAATGTCATTTTCTATCAAGATACATGTTATTGGCAAATTAAGGGTACGGTTATGGGGCATCCTTTGCTCCCATTTATGCTGACCTTTTTATGGCTTTCATTGAAGAACAACTAATCTATGATGCATGCCATAACTTGTACCTGACAGAAATCGACATTTGGAGGTAATATTTGGATGATTGCTGGATGGTATGGAGGTCAGATGTGGAATATTTGTTTGAATTTATTGACTATCTAAATGAAAACAAATGGGGTTTACACTTCACGGTTAATTTTGACACAAACATCATTACTTTTCTTGATGTTTCCATCTCCAGAAAACCAGATCATACTTTGTGTACTGAAGTTTTCTGGAAGTACCCCCAATACAATACCCTCCTTCATGCATCCAGCTTTCATCCACCCCCATATAGCTAAAAATATCCCCAAATCCCAATACATCAGATGGAGACGCATCTGCTCCAAAGATTCCACCTTTCAGGAATATAGGCGGGATCTGACCCACAGGTTTAGGGACTGGGGATATCAGATGGGACATGTTCTTCAGGCCAGCAATTGGGCAAATACACTCATGAGGGAAGACCTTATGATCTATAAACAACGAGAGCAGTAAAGCTTGGCACCCATTAGACTAGTGACCACTTATGGCAAGAATTCTGATTTATTAATCAACAGTGTACAGCGACACTGGAATATTCTACAGAGTGATCACAACCTAACATTCTATCAGACAGATGCTAGTTTTCATTTCATAAAGGGAGAAATCTTGCTTCCCATTTGAATCATTATAAACATTCACATTCCAGGACACCATTCCATGAGGTTCAAACTACATTATCAGGTGAGGTGCTTACAGGATGCTTCCCATGTATACATTGCACTCACTGCAATAAGATTTTTAAATCCAAACAATTCACAAGTAAGAACAGTGGTACAGTTTATGACAATCATTTTTTTGCCAATTACAGTAGTGAATGGCTGATATATCTAGCAACATGCACCTGTGGCTCTTTCTATATAGGGCAAACCTCACGACCACTAAGATTGAGAATTTCTGAGCATACCAGTGATATGAAAGACAAGAAACTATGTAGTGCTTTATATAAACATTGTTTAAAACATTCATCTGCCAAGTTTAGTTTCATGATAATAAATATCATGAAAGGGAACAAATACAACAAAGCGGGTTGGCAGTCCATTTTTGACACCAAAGCAAAAAAAATGGATTGTTAAATTGGGTGGTTTATTTCCACCTGAATTAAATGAACAATTTTAGATCAACCAGTTACAAGCCTATTCTAATTAAGTGCATTTATAAAAGACTATTTGAAATGCATTTTATTTTACACTGAGGAAGGCTGTGTTGTGTACCAGCCAAAACCGGTTTGTTTGTGCTCTGCATTAACTAAATACATTTATTTTTTCAGCCTCACAGTTTGCTGGCTTACAGTTTTGCTTTTGGATTCTATTTCACATGACCTAAAACTCATTTGCCAGAACTTCATTTGACTGAGACCAAATAACCTAATTTTCAAAATATGAAAACTCATTTTACTGAATCTCATTTCACTGAAAGCTTACAATGCTGAATTTAAAAATACTAAATTTTAAACCATAGACATGCACACTTACAACACCAATGGCTAACTCTTTCCAGAACTTAAAAACTACTTTCTTTCCCTCTTAACAGAAACCGGACAATATAAAACCAGACTAGGTAGGAGGCTACACCCCACATCCCCCAACTATATATACTAACTCCAAGATCACACTACAGTGGGGAAAAGGGCATATACCTTTTACTTGCCTTACAGTACTCTTCACACTGCCACTACTTCTGGGAGCACACAAAACATCTGCCATATTACTTTAGATACTTCTCATAAAAATGTAAAGAGACATACCCACATTTAGAAACACTACAACACTACTTTCTACATGACTGTCGGTATTCTGACAGTCAGCACTGTAAGTTACAGAAATACTTTTCATCACAAGCAAGTCATAGGTGAAGGGAAACCCACATCATGTCTATGGCTTAAAATTCAGTGAAATGAGATTCAGTCAAATGAGTTTTCAGTATTTTGAAAATTAGGTGATTTGGTCTTGGTCAAATGAAATTTTGTCAAATGAGTTTTAGGTCATGTGAAGTAGACCCATGTGTGCTTATTATCCATATAGTAGTCTACTTCCATTGACCATATGCTGTCTGTGCTAAACCAAACTGACCTAAGTGTAGGATATGGAAGGCTGACCAAATTGGCACATGTGCAAAACTGTGTGCTTCCCAGTTTAGGTCCAGAACTTGGGTAGGTTGTACAAGACATTTCAGAAATGCTTCAGACAATACCAGCCATGCAGGTTAGTAACAATCAGCTCATCCATGAAGTAGAGATGGTGAGGAAAACCACTGGAAGGCTGGCAATAGATCCAGCCTGGTGCATCACACACGGCATGTGGCATTTGACTACTTCTGCATCGGTGAAAATTTGTGCTCTGTACTGCGGTGGTGGTGCTGCGGTAGAGTTGTCGCCTCACAGTTAGACATTGCCCATTCAATTCTCAGTTAGAGCGTCTTCTGTGTGGCGACATGCGTGAATGGGCATTCCTTCGTTGAAGGTTGTGCGTTAGGTCTGACAAGCCAGCATGTCAAAATCTACTGCCAATCATTAGCGGACCGGAGTTCCGCTGTGGCGACCCCTAACCGGGAAAAGCCAAAAGAAAGAAGAAAGAAGATGTGATAACGCACTTGAGTGATACATTCAATGCAAAATGTACAGTGTGCTCTGATATACAACATATACTTTTCATACTCATGGATGTTTGCTCTCCAAGTGTATTGCCCACTAAAATTGCTGCAAATACTTTTTTCACTGTGTGATTGCTTGGATGTTATATTCATCTTCTAGCAGTGGGATATGCTGCACAGTTATGTGTATGTATAACTTACAAGCACACAAGTTCTGTGCTTGGTGTCATCTAAGTATGTTCTGTTCTGCAAGTATCTTCTTCTATTTGGCTGAGTTGGAAATTTCTTACATGTCAAGTTGTCCATATCCACATGACATCAGTGTGGACTCCGTTCTATTTTGTCAAGTTTGCATGTGACCTTAGGTTATTATTTCTCTCCTTGCAGGATGCAGTGGGATAAGTCTGGGACTGTTTACAGCAACTGTTTAAGTATGATATTGTTGCACAGAACACTACAGCACATAATGAGAGTCACGTGGTCTTGAAGTGTTGAATTTTGTCTTTTTCCATTTCTTTCTCCTGCTGAGTAGCCCCCTTATGCTCCCTGTCCATATAGATGTGACCATTGCTAATATCTGCAATGCTGTGTCATGTTGTACAGCTGGAAACAGGAAAGTATTCCAGACTTGGTTAGGACTGTCATGCAGTGTGCTGATTGAAGGGATCTTTGAACTGACTGTGTACATATTCTACAGTAATTCATGTGTGGACATGATGTTTCATGCAGTTCTTCTTCTGGTGTTTTTAGAAGCTGTATGGATGCCATCAGTCATATTTGCAGTTATATTTTCTCTAAGTCAAAATAATCATATTCCTTTCAACTAATTTTTAATGATCTATGGCTTCATGTACTTTTCTGTTGAAAATACTTTCCATACTATGGTTATGATAGGCACCGTTAAGGTGTGTGCTACACATAACCATTGGACAGTGCATAGCAGAAGTGAGTAATCTACCAGATACAAGTGTCATCATGTTGGTGGATACTGAGGTGTGTAATCAAGCAACTGGCACTGGCCACCAAACAATATTTGTAATGCTCACT
Source organism: Protopterus annectens (assembly GCF_019279795.1). Taxonomy (NCBI): domain Eukaryota; kingdom Metazoa; phylum Chordata; order Ceratodontiformes; family Protopteridae; genus Protopterus; species Protopterus annectens. The sequence goes on along the minus strand of NC_056748.1, from coordinate 640,164,050 downwards.
CTTAAATCTCTTTGAGGAGCTGCCACTCTGTGGTACTGCAACATGTGTACACTTCCAAACACAGTGGACAGGGCATCTGCCAGTATTCCTGTGGATAGTAACTCATATAGATATCCTTCTGGTTTCCATCACAGTGTTAGACATCTATGGCTCACATCCCATATTTTCCCCATGATGGTTAAGCTGTCCTCTGGCTGTTTAGTCTTATGCCTCTGGCCAGTCTAAAAATATCCTGCTCACTAGTTGAATCTGAGTTGCTAGCAGCAGTTACACATGCCATATAACTAGCCCATTGGGTCAGGCAGTATCATTTAGTCACAGTAGCTTTTTTTTTTTTGTTTGTTTGTTTCCTTACTCATATCCTCAGACCAACCTGCAGCTGCATTTCAAATCTCATGCTTGGAGCCCTAAAATCTTATAGATGTGGTGTGGGCTTCCTCACACTTTGCTGCATTTCAGCCGGACTTGGTTCTATCTGGTCCATTTCAGCTCAACTACCAGACTGTTGTTTTCCATTGGAAACATCTGCTGGTCCAGTTTGTAGTGTGAACTAGCAGTGACGCCTTGTTTGGACATGTTTCATTTTTCTATATGTTTGTATGACCATGGAGCTGTTACATGCATTTCAGGGTGTGGGAGGTTTATCCCTATGGAGGTTGCAAAAACAAACAAAAAAAAAAACATACTTACATTTATTTACTTATTTTTCACTAAGCTGAATTCCTTAACAGTTTAACACAGCCAGCTGGGCCTTCATAAAGGTGAAAGTCAAGGATACATAATTGAAGCTATGGAAGGCTTATTTCTTTTATTGCTGTCAGATGTCATTGCACATATTTTGCATATATGTACGGAGACATGCAGTACATTCATTGATTATTTATATGATATTATTAAATATTTTTGGACGCTAATCATCTTGGCATGGTGAAGATTAGTATCAAATGAGACCATGTAGTAGAACTCTGATCCTAATCATAAGAATGCAGCACTTTGCAAAGTAGATAACTATCAAAAGAGAATGGCTCTTCTTTTATGGTATCACGTCTTAGCATTTTATTGTTTTATTTTGTTTATTCTACATATCTGTTTTGTTAAAATAGTAACTCTAACTACATAAGGACAGTTTGCTTATTAAAATAGATAATCTGGCAATGTGTGACACATGACATTAGAACTCTTACGTTTCAAACTTACCTGGGGTATGTTTAACATGTTTATGGTTAATATAATACTGCCTTGTCCTGTTCCACTTCAATAAACACACAACACCGAATGCTATTTGGTGACCTTTATTAAACTTCCATAAACATGATTGTTAACCAATAAATATAAATTTCAACCAAAACATGACACAGGTGATAATAACATCCATGAAAGAAAACATAAAATAACCATAAGGGCAGCGTAACCAACCCACCCTTGATAAGCAGCATCCCCCACTTGCTCACTTATCTTTGCAATAACAAGGCAGCATTGCCCCACTCACCTTCAATTTATTAAATTACTCCACCATCCAAATAAGCAGCTCAGCTTGCTTATTAACTTATCCATCAGAGCAACTGCTCACTTTCCTTCCCAACTTATTGAACTGCGCATCCATCACCAGAGGGGGAACAGAAATGGACAAGCCTGCCCCTCTTCTCTGCCCTCCACCTTCCCAAACTGAAATAACCACAAACCCCCTAATAACAAGAGGGAGGGAGGGAGGGTAGCAAGTTCACGCCAAAAATGTGACCCCTGGCTTAACTACACTTGACAAAACCCTCTAAGCCCCTCCCTACCCTTACCTCATTTCCTGCTAAAACATCCAGCCATCCCAATTAACCCTATCCTCCCCTTATTCTCTTAATTTCTGATAACCTATGTACCTAGCCCCCACTTGAAGATGTCCCAGGACAAAATGGCCTGTTCCAAACCTCAGTTTTCCTGTTCCACTTCAATAAACGCACAATACCAAATGACATTTGACAACCTTTATTAAACTTTCATAAACATGATTGTTAACCAATAAATATAAATTTCAACCAAAACATGACACAGGTGATAATAACATCCGTGAAAAAAAAACATAAAATAATCATAAAGGCAGTGTAACCAACTCACCCTTGATAAGCAGCACCCCCCAGTTGCTCACTTAACTTTGCACTAACAAGGGAGCTTAAACAACTCACCCTTGATAAGCAGCGTCCCCAACTTGCTCACTTATCTTTGCACTAACAAGGCAGCATTATCCCGCTCACCTTCAATTTATTAAATGACTCCACTGTCCAAATAAGCAGCTCAGCTTGCTTATTAACGTATCCAACAGAGCAACCGTTCACTTTCCTTCCCAACTTATTGAACTGTACATCCAACACCAGAGAGGGAACAGAAGAGGGCAAGCCTACCCCTGTACTCTGCCACCAGCCTGTTCACCCTCTCTCTGACCAAACTCCAGCAATCTAACCACCAATAATGCACTAGGTCAAATATGATTTGGTGTACCCATCCTCCCTAACCAAGCTGGATCCACCTAAACCTATACATAACTTAGTGAAACCACCAAGCACTTAATAACTGAAACAAACCACTAACCCCTCACCTATTCTAAGGTAGCAAACTATAAGCTCATCACCTGTTATAACTACTGCCATGATGTAATTAAACCATACCATCCGACCACAGGAAGCCTCAGAATGATGCCAACAGCCTTACTAACCAGTGGACTCACTGCTGAGCTCACCAACACTGAAACCATGCAGACGGAAATGCATACTACCATGCCACATTGCCCTCACCTATGCTAAGATGCCACTAGATCACAATATCTGTGACATGCTATCACCATCCAAAATATAGGGAATCAACAAAGCCCAGTCTATCTTGAAACTGCAGTAACTCAAAGCTAAATACTCCCAACAAACCCCCATCTAACTCAGAAGCCTAACTGATGCAATGCAACTCACTATTACCCTACCCCTGATGTCTGCAATAATAATTGACCCCTTGCAAAGAAGACCCCCGCTACACACAGAAAAGTGTAAAATTCCACACTGAAGCCCCCCCATACAAGATCACACAAAACAAGACATTACCTTGTGCCTGCAGGAAAGAAAAATACAACAAACCAACAACTGAATGTTCGCTGCACTGCTGGCAACCCATGACCTCCTGTTGTACCGTTCCATTAGCCAAAACCCTCCTCATGTACTTCTTTCACTGTCAAGTTCACATTTCTTCAGTCCCCCAAGTAACTACCAACTCCGCATGTCCCAATCCATAGTCAGAATTATCTGAAAAAGAAAAGACTGTAAATGCTCCACACACGCATAAATCAACTTCTTAAAACCATTATCCACCACCAAAGCATATCTAATTTATCAACTACATAAAATGCAAACACTACCAGATGTAAAACACTCCTGCAAATTAAATGTCCTACCAAAGATCCCCTAAAATTACCTTCCACTTCCTTAGTAACAGTACAACAGATAGCTCTGTGAAATAAAACAAGGTCTTAGTTTATAGCTAACATTATCAGTCTTCTACCAGCACAGGAGGTCTCAACGAAATTAATAACTAGACAAAGAAAATTAAAACTGGCCACAATCCTACTGTACAGCCATTGGATTGTGCAAACTCACTTACCTGAATATGACTAGGTTATGAAAAAACTTCAGCACCATAAGTCTGAAAATCACCCCTAAGTGTAAAATCACAAACTTAACATCTCACTGTTTACCACACCTCAACCCAGCATCCCCCCACAGCCTACCCTAACTTCAAAATGAATTGCAGAACTCCACAAGCTTAACAACCTAATTTACTGCTTGTCCGAGGTAAAGGACAGAGCCTAAGAAATTATTTTTACACAATTAGTGGGCTTACCGAATTAATAGGGTAAGGTAGCAACCAGTGTGGCTATTCTGCCAACCTCCTCCAACAAGAAATCTAGACAAAGTCGCACAGCACAAGTCAAACCCTGCCATGCTACCCCTATGGCTGCAGGGAAGACATGCGGACTCTACTGCTACTAAATCTGACCCATAAATCGAATCAATGAACCCACAGGCTATTTCCACCTGTAAATGTTAACAGTATGACACTTCAATTCATTACTTACCTTCATCTATGGTACCTAAGTATAAGACTCCTTAAACAGCCAGATACACGTATGTGCATTCCATCACACATGTTGAGTAACCCTGATGAAAAGAAGACCCCATGTGCAGCCATACTGGTTATTCGAGTGGAACCAGACTTGTGAATATGCAGCAGTCCCATCAAAGTGGGGTCTGAGATGCTTTATACACTAAACAGAAGTCACCTCTGAGGAGTCTGCATGAAACTGAGTAGAGGGACTGGGCTTGTAGCATATTTGTGTAGGGTAGATGTTTGAGGCCCTGGATTGTCCTGATGAGAAAACTCTGTGGTCTCTCCAGCTGCTACATGCTCTCTGTGAAGTACCTGCTGCAGGGGCATTGCACTAAATTGGCCATATAAGGGAAGAATACAGGGATGTTACGATCTCTTTGTCCCTAACTGAGGTAATCTTACTTATGAGTTGAGCCAGGTAGAAAGCTTTCCGTTCAGTGGAAGAAACACGGTGGTCAAAAGCCAGGTTGGTAACATCCTGGGTGCCCAAATCCTTCACTACCAATTTTGTAGTTAGGATGCTGTTATTAATGTGATAACATGTGGGGATGTCACCCCCCCCCCCAAAGAGGATGATGATGCATTTTCTGACATACAGCTTGAGGTCATGTTTCTGGCACCAGTCATTCAATGAGTTATATGTTACAAAAAGTAATATTTAGCTTGTGCTACCATAAGCATGCTAACCTGTAATGATGCTGGAATAAAAGAGGGTCCCACACCATTAATCTTCTCCGAAGAACATGCAGACAACCTCAAGATCACCCAATGACCTAATCATGATTTGGTACAAAATGCCAGAAAAAGTCCATGATAAACAGAAGGCATATCTATCCAACAAAATATGGACAAAACCTTGGACACCCTGCAAAATTCACACAGCTGAGGGCGTGCACCCAAGCACCACCCCACTCAACCTCATTTAACAGAAAACCAGTTAATCTAGCAGCTTCATATGTCTGTTAGGGTTAAAACAATGTTTAATATCTAACTGCATGGAATTATACCCTAGTGAAAGTTTAATAACAAATTACGTTACATCTAATGAACAGGTGCCTGCAACCTTGCTCATGTTTAGGGGGGTATTGGGTTATTCACCCTCACCCCTGTGAGCCATACCCAAATTTAGCCACTTATCCCTTATAAGAATCAGCTGCAGTGGGTACGCCAGTAGAGTTGTTACCTCACAGCAAGAGGTTCTCCTGTTTGATTCTTGGCTGGGCTTGGGTGTGCCTTCTGTGTAGAGTCTGCATGTCCTCCCCGTGGTTGGGTAGCGTTCAAAAGACATGCGTGCGTAAATGGGCATGTCTTCGTTGAAAGTTGGGCATTGAGCTGGCACCTCGGCATTTCGTAAAAAAAATCTCCTGCCAATCATTAGTGGTCCGGAGTTCCGCTTGGGTGACCCTTAACCGGGAAAAGCCAAAAGACAAACATCCCTTATAAGAATCAAACTCTGCATGTTATGGCTGTGAGACAGACACCTACCCTTGTGAGCCATTACAAAATTAGCCAATTAGTCCTAGTGAGAGTCAAGCCCTGCACGTTGTAGCCAAATGGCAAGCACCTTAACCCTTACTGCTATCCTCGCATCCATATGGTAGACAGATCAACTATTCCCTGAAGTATAATGAAATACGATACATACATAGCCATTACTGTAATTCGGTTGTGTTCACTGACAGTAAGTCATGAATATGGGAAGCAAAAGGTCCAACCACAAACAAGACTGAGTAAAAACCGCACAACATGAGCAATCACCTAAAGGCTTAGGAAGTACAGTAAATTATGAACTATGGTAATCACCTCCATGTATGAAACAAAAACGGCACTCCGCCAATATCAAATAGTACCATGCTTGCAAACATTTACTCAATCAGTAACAAGCAGGGGAGACAGCATGACTGCCCTTCTAGCTCGACTGCTGATATGACAACTGTGAGCCTGGTTTCAGAAGGGATTTTTTTTTTTTTTATCTACAACTGAGCCCATGCTGAATAATGGAAGAATTGAAACTAAGGGAAATTCATGATGGAAAGGGTAAGGAACATGACAGCACCAGTGAAACGTCCATTGTCTCAGTATAGAAAACCAACTACATAGGTATAAAATCGCTCATCCTTACATAAACAGAGCCATACAATTTTAATTACTGCATACATGCATTGTACAATACATTGTCCATCAGCAAGGCAAACACACACTAACAAAACTCTCAGTGCACAAAACTCAAAGACTTTCAAAACATACTGCTCGTAACTCCCAAGCATCTCATTTACTGGCTCTGCCTCCAACGGTAATCACTGTAGCACATCAAGTGAAATTCATAAGTTACAGAGGAGGAAGATTGTTTAAGAGGCAACACAATCCAAGCCCTCAGTTTCACTTTGCCTACACCACAGTGCTTCCATCCTCTTCCAAACTGCATTGAAGCCATGCAATGCAGGGAAAAAATAAGGCACAGCATATCACTGAGAAGCACCTTAAATCTTAGTGCACAAGAATAGAAGTGTCCGATTCAAGCAAAGCCTTGCCAAACCAAAACTCAGTTGTCATCATCGTCACCCTGTAAACCTGCTGTATCTGATAGCAGCCTCCCTCCTATCCGATCTTGTAACTCAGCAAACAAAGACACTGACAAAGGCCACAACTGCGCATGCACCAAGCGAACAATACTCGCAGGTATTTGTCGGCCTGTGAAAAAAACGCTACTCTTCTAGCCCACATCCTCTCCTTAACTGAAGGAGAGAACAAACAAGTGACCATGATATCCCTAACCATCATAAGCCGCACACAAAAAAACAAAAGTAACGCCACAGCATCTCAGTTATATTCAGATGTCACATATATTTGTTGCAACCAAGCTGTAAAGTACTGGCACCAATATCCAGCTCACAGTCTGGCTTTACAGCTTAAAGAGAACTGCTGAGTGTTCACTCACACATCCAAAATGCACACACCTTTTGGGTGCCGTAATAGTTGTATCACCCATTTATCCAGGTCTCCAAGCCTCTCAGCATAAACGACATGCACCACCCCATGACACTACAAACAGCCTCGCCCCTGATGCAGGAACCTCACAGCCTGACAGGATTAAAATAGAAGAAACACAGGCAACATGATTGCTGAAAGCTGGCCAGAAACTACAGTCAAAGTCACTAGGTTTCCTTCTCAGTGGCATGCTATCCCCTCGCTAAATTCATGTCCTCACAAAGTTATTGACTATAGTACTGCCCCCCCCCCTCTTTTTTTTTTAATAATGCATTGAGCCCATCATCTCCACATGGACTTATACATACCCATGCCTCTCAGTGTCTGTTATTTTTAACTTCAGCCACGTCTTTAAGACAAATGGACCTGCAACATGAGGCAAAATCTGGTAAGCAATCAAGATCTGTAGAGTTAAGATTTGTGAGTGATCAAGCCACAAGTAGCCAATCACTACCCTTTCAAGCATGACACTCAACCCTCCCCCTTGCGTAAACATTATACCTCTACCAGGCACTCACATTTACTTTATAGCGGTTGCCTAATGAAATGCTGACCCTTTGCCTGCCTGAATTGTGAGGCAGGATCGCACATATACCTCACCACTCACACACACCTCCCATACTGCATGCATCTATGGCGAATGCTGAAACACTTAACCCTTTAATGTCTGCAGAGCGAACATACCTCTGAAGGCAATATACACAGGATCATCCTGCCCAAGAGTAAGGTTGCCCCCCCAAGCAAATGTACCTGCGGCTGCACTGCTATTATGCCTTCTAGAGGTTTGTAGAGCTGTGTGCTAACTGTTCCCCCACCAACAGATTCCCGGAGTGAAAGCAAACATCAAGAACATAATGAAGCAAACAATCCATCATTATTCTTGTGCTCTGCTCTGACTACTCAAAATTGCATGAATTCGACTGGAAACTTCTCCACTTCATAACCCTACCCTTACCACAAAAAAAAAAAAGGGGGGGGAGCTAAAGGCACCAATAAGGAAAACCTCCTCCCATTGAAACATATAGGAATTCCGAGTCCAACAGGCCATGATAAACTGATAACCATTAAGTAATAAGAGATTGAGATGGACATGCATACCGGAAAAGGTTGACACCCAGACAAAACTATCCAGAAAACCTGCGAAAATACCAGTGACTGTTTCTCCACATGAATTGCAGCAAAGAAAATGTTTGTAACTCAAACAGCACCATACCACCATACTCTGCAACAATGAAATCCTCCTCCCAAGGAGAGAGAAGAGAGAAAGGGGAAAAAACCACACCAATACCATTAACCCAATTTCCCCTCTTACCAAAGCCTGTTCCCAACCACGTACAGGTCGTCACGGACGTGAACCTTGCAGTAGCAAGTTCACGCCAAAATGGTCTGTTCCAAACCTCATTTGCATACCTCTCAATCTGTTATCATGAGAAGTCTGGACAAAGCCAAAACTAATGATGAGACAAAGGCTGGAAAATAGGGACATATTTTAAATATTGCTCTTATAAACTTAGCAAGCTGTTAGAATAGCAGGTTTTGTTTCAGCATGCATTTTTTCTGAAGGATATGAAGTCTGAAACTCACATCTGTCATTATTTAGTGACTTCAGTACTTAGTGATTTGCCAGAAAACCATACATCTTATAGGAACAGATCAAACAAATGAATCAAAACATATTATGGTACCAGAGTGACATTCATATGTAACTATGCAAGAAAGGGCTTTAGAAAAAAAAAAGCTATTTTTATATTTTAAACAATATTGACATTTTACTGAGCTATAGAAACATAATTAGCTACTAATTGCTGCCCTTTTAGTGTAGTCCGCAATACTGTGGCTGATTGGATTCCAATGAAAGCAAAAATAAAGAATCATCCAAAATCAGCTGCTTTACTTCTCTGACTGGAGTATTTACTACAGCAAATGAAATAACAGTAAAATTATAAACTAACCAAATAATTTCATGTATGCATGCATACAAAAGCTATTTACATTTTGATTGGTTTTAGAATCCATTTACTTTGATATACTGTTTCTGAAGTGTATTCATTCATTTTCTTGGCACCCTGTTATTCCCTTCTATCAGAAGTCATTTCCTTTGTTACAAAAACTGTTGAGATTATAAGTAAAATCATCAAGTGAAAAGGTATTTGATCAACTGTAACCCTTTCTCCTAGTCTTGTTTTAAACATTCATTTAGAATATTTATATTCAGCGGTTTCAGAGCTCTTTCATTCAAAACAGGCTATTATTTATTGGAAACTGTGCCACCTACACAGAGTTCACATCCACTAATATTAATCAGACAACTTAATAGTTTTAGCACTAGATCCATCAGTCAAGCTGAAATTGTAATGATTTACAGCTGTACTGTATTTAATTATTCAGTTGAACAGCATTCTGTCACACATAATTGAGTGATAAATTCTGTCATCATTGCACTAGAGTCCCTTATGCAATCATTATACATTTAGGACAAAATATTTCACTTTTGTGCTTCAAAATTTCATTATTGTTGCTTTCTAGTAATTGTGTGTTTAGGTTACATTGCTGTCATGGATATGCTGGTCTTACACTTTGACTTAATAGAAATAGTTGTGTAGCTTACTACACATGGGCAGAATGTATTGCTGAATGTTATTCTTTACAGTTATGATACAGGCTTGATTTAAATTCTGAACAACTGATTTTTTTTTAGATTTTTAGATAACAGTATGTCTTAAGTATTCATGCTTGACTAGAAAATATGGCAGAATACAGGCATACTTATTCATTGTTATAGTAATCAACAAAATATAAGCAAACAATGACAATTATCTTAGTGCAGCACCAAACATCTATTCAGTACAAAACAGTGTAAGAAACTTCTCTGTGTGGAAGATTTTCAGTCCATATATTTCTAGTTAATCACTGTATATTACTCAGATCAGACAATAGTAGTAGAAGTAGCGAACGTAAACTCGTCAAGTCAAAAAGTAATAATAGAAAATATATATAATTCTACAGTATTACTAAGTATTCAAAAGTAATCCAAGCAAGGCAGGCAGTCTGTTTCCAGTCGAAAATCCTTTATTAAGTACACAGACAAGCGATCCAAGTAAAACAAAAATAGAGTAATAATTTCCTCACAAGCTTTCTAAATATATATATACTTTTTATCAGGCATGGGAGTGGTTTACTGTGCTGTAAAACAAAGTGTTATTGGTACACATGTTAAATTCACATCCCTTCCCCCATCAGTGTGACATTCGAGCTGGTCCTGCCCTACCTAGTAGCTGTCATGATAATATATAGCCCTAATGTACTTTAATGGTACATCTTATTTAACCAAATTATTAAGTCTGTGATTTTATACAAGGCAATATACTACATGGCTGGAAATATATCAACCTTAGTTCATTTTGTCATACATAACTAAGGCACACAGCTATAAGGTTTCAGATCCCAAGTATATTGACTGAGTCAGCACTTAATCAGATAATGTAAAGTAATCCATCAAAATAATTGATGTATTACTGCCAGAATTAATTTACATGTCTGTAGACGATTTGAGCCTTAAATAACAAGTATTTGGTTTATTATTCTATAGGCATTCTAAGAATGCTTTTAAGTAAATGGCTATGTTTCTATATTTCTGGTAACCAGTTTCTTAGAAGTTACTATATTATTACAAAGGAATGGGAAAATTACACCTTATCAGGCACTGTTATAAATAAAATTAAAAACACATAGGTTAAATTAGGCTTGTATGAGGTTTGCTGCCACACTGTTACATACATTTACATATTCATATATATATAAAAATGTTTTGCCACGCACTATGTGTTTTTAATTTTATTTAGTATCAGGAAGGGAATTATGGTTTTACAAACAATTTACTCCATCGACGGTGCATTGTGTTAGATGCAATTTTAAGATTCGTTCATTGTTTACTTGGACTGTCATGTGACATGATTTTTCATATAAAATGGCTTTAAGTACAATGTATTGTTATTCTGATGAAGTCAGCTGATTGATGCTGATGAATGCGTTAAATAAACTGATTTCAAAGTGCTTGGAAAGTTCCTTCTTGGTTTTTAGAAGTTATTGTCGTTTAGTTCTTGGTTTTGGTTGGCAGATGGAAAGAGTACTTTGAGGGGTTGATGAATGAAGAGAATGAGAGGGAGAGAAGGTTGGATGATGTGTGGATAGTGAATCATGAAGTGCAGTGGATTAGCAAGGAGGAAGTAAGGATAATGAAGAGAATGAAGAATGGAAAGGCTGTTGGTCATACCTGTAGAAGCATGGAGGTGTTTAGGTGAAATGGCAGTGGAGTTTTTAACTAGATTGTTTAATGAAATCTTGGAAAGTGAGAGGATGCCTGAGGAATGGAGAAAAAGTGTTTTGGTACCGATTTTTAAGAATAAGGGTGATGTGCAGAGCTGTAGTAACTACAGAAGGATTAAATTGATCAGTTACAGCATGAAGTTGTGGAAGCTAGGTTAAGAAGGGAGGTGATGATTAGTGATCAGCAGTATGATTTCATGCCAGGAAAGAGCACTACTGATGCGATGTTTGCTCTGAGAGTGTTGATGGAGAAGTACAGAGAAGATCGGAAGACGTTGCATTGTGTCTTTGTGGACTTAGAGAAAGCATATGACAGGGTGCCTAGAGAGGAATTGTGGTATTGTATGAGGAAGTCGGGAGTGTCAGAGAAGTATGTAAGAGTGGTACAGGATATGTATGAGGGTAGTGTGACAGTGGTCAGGTCTGCGGTGGGAGTGACGGATGTGTTTAAAGTGGAGGTGGGATTACATCAAGGATCAGCTCTAAGCCCTTTCTTGTTTGCAATGGTGATGGACAGGTTGACAGACGAGATCAGACAGGAGTCCCCGAGGACTATGATGTGTGCAGATGACATTGTGATCTATAGTGAGAGTAGGGAACAGGTAGAGCAGACCCTGGAGAGGTGGAGATATGCTCTAGAGAGAAGAGGAATAAAGGTCAGCAGGACTAAGACAGAATATATGTGTGTGTGAATGAGAGGGAGGATAGAGGAATGGTGAGGATGTCGGGAGTAGAGGTGGTGAAGGTGAATGAGTTTAAATACTTGGGATCAACAGTTCAGAGTAATGGTGAGTGTGGAAGATAGGTGAAGAAGAGAGTACAGACAGGATGGAGTGGGCAGATAAGAATGTCAGGGGTGATTTGTGACAGACGAATACCAGTAAGAGTGAAAGAGAAGGTCTACAAGAGTGTAGTGAGACCAGCTGTGTTATATGGGTTGGAGACAGTGGCATTGACAAAAAGGCAGGAGTCAGAGCTGGACGTGGCAGAGTTAAAGATGTTAAGATTTGCACTGGTTGTGACGAGGGTGGACAGGATTAGGAATAAGTATATTAGAGGGTCAGCCCAGGTTGGAAGGTTTGGAGACAAAGTTAGAGGCAAGTTTATGTTGGTTTGGACATGTTCTGAGGAGGGATGCAGAGTATATTGGGAAAAAGATGCTAAAGATGAAGCTGCCAGGTAACAGGAAAAGAGGAAGGCCTAATATAAGGTTTATGGATGTGGTGAGAGAGGACATGCAGGTGGTTGGTGTGACAGAGCAAGATGCAAAGGACAGGAAGAAATGGAAACAGATGATCCGCTGTGGCGACCCCTAACAGGAGCAGCCGAAAGAAGAAGAAGAAGAAGATCAAGAGATGGCAAGACACATCTCTGCCCCAAACTACAGCAAAACTGCATTGCTGTTTCTATGCAATAAAGGTATTCTGAGTTAAAATTCCTTCCATCTGCTTCTGTCTCTGAAGCATGAAAGGACCACATACTCAGCAATACCCTAACCTCTCCTAAGATGGCACTAAAGTATAGTGATATGATATCTTTATATGATCATCTTTCTTGACAAGACTAATCAAGGGAATTCAGCATGTGTCCACATGAATGAACTAAATGGTGCTCCAGCATACTTTGGAGGCCATATTCTCTATCCCTCCTTCAAATGGATATACATTCTGAACTGGGATTGCCCAAGTAACCATTTTTTTAGGTAAAGAAAGACAGCACACATTCCAATTTACTAGCCAGTGAGTAACTAATAAATTAAATAATTTGAGGGTAGCTTTTAGTAATAATTCATTTACCAGAATGCAGAATAGCTTGGGAGACTATTTTGATGGGAGTTTTATTTTGGCTAACTATAGAGAAGGCATTTGAGCCTATTTTGACTACTCAGAAAAGTCTCACCACAGAAACATGCCTTAGGGGATTCATCTTCAACTGGAAAGTACTAAGAACAGTCTACTACCAGTCTTCTGGAAGTCTGCATACTTTTTCTAGAAAACCATTTAATTTTAGTAGAAACCAACTGTAAAGAAAACATGCCAGTTCTCAAAGAAAAAAAAAAAACACCTGTGACAGCAATAGCAGTATTCATCTGGTAATTTAGAAGAACATTAGTGTTAAATAATTAACATTGTGATGTCCTATACAAAAAATATCTGCAAACCAAATGAGTTCCATTTTATACATGATTTTGAAACTACTATAAAGTGGTAAAGGAAAAAAAAAACATGAACTGGGATTTTTTCCATTTGTTTTAAGATACAAAGAGGACCCACTGAACAGAGTAGGATAATTAATTCTGTGATCCTGATAGTTGTTCTAAATTAAAGTGTGTAGAAAACAAGAGATGTTTCACTGCACCTTTACCTAATACATTTCTGGAAGTGGACAACAACAGTATATCCTCCTCTACTACTTAGCAACAGATGTATATACTTCTAAAAGAAAAGATAACTAACAGAATAGTAAGGAAGGGAACAAAGGAGTGCACGAAATTATTTAGCTGCCGAGGGATGTTTAAAATGAAAATGCTTTGCAGATTTTTCATAATCTTAAAAAGACACCTGGCCATAAAGCATAGAGGGATGGAGCCATGACTGTGGCCCATCCAATCCATGTGTGATTTGCTGCAGAATCATCAGAGGGCCATTTGAGGTAGATCGGAGTAAGCTGTCAATATGGACTCACCCATTCTATGGGGAGGGAAGGTGAGGCCTAACAGGCCAACACTGCACCAGAAGTATGCCCCTTCCCAAACAGGCATTTGTGATAGAATGCCATACCAATCTCTGAGGCCTCTAAAGTTGGAAGATAGTGTCCTCTAGAAGATCAGCAGACTGGAACATTCTCCACTGCCTTACTCTCACCCTCTGGGTGATGGGAAACAGCTGGGCTGAAAGATTCTCATCCTGTCTGTTGATGCTTTGCTATCTTACACAGAAGGAATGAATGGTGCAGGTAGAGAAAGCACTGAGCAAATTCCACAGAACAAGAGAAGGAATGGGCAAAGAAAATATTTAAAAAAGTCAAATTAGAAAGAAAATCAGTAAAAGTTAACAAGAAAAGATAGCATTATGCTGGTGACCAGGATAGTTTAGCTGGACCATACAAGATTCTTTTTCAGTAGAGTCCTGGGGAATAATTCTCCTGAGGTGATTATTAAATATTTATCTACAATGGCAAAAATAACAAAAGTACTATAAATGTTGAAAACATTACAGAAGAATATTTACAATTAATAAGGCAATACCTTAACATAGTAAAGTGATGCATAACAGGTGAAAAACAACATATATATGAATTTGTGAAAACAGAAATAATTTCTTATAGATGGGTAGGAAGAAGAGGAGAGAAGAGAAGAGAAGAAGGTATTTTTGAGAGCTGTGATTACAGAGCTATAGAATAGTTGAAAAGTTTTAAGACTAGGCACATATAGCTAATTATAGATTTGAGTGGTAAATTGATGGAGCGGTGTAAGCAGTTATCATTTAATGAGAGGTACAGATGTAAGGAAGGTTCTAGAATTTAGTTTATCTAGGTGAGCACAGACAATGCCAGGAGTTAAGATGTTTATTTAGTTTTTGTTTTTGTTTTGTTTTGTTTTTTGAAGGTATGAGTGCAAGTTATCTGATGGATGGTGGTTCAAAGGGAGTTTTGCTATGTTGGAGGAGAGTCCCAAAAAGTATTGTTTGATTTGTAGATGATGGCAAGCTTTGCTTCCAAAGAGCAAAGAGATCTTGGGGAGTGTATCATTGTAGTAGAGTGTTCAGAGAAGGACATTTACTGTAAAATAATGTATTTCATGATCATACTTTAGTTGTGAGAGAGTAAGTAAGTAGGAACTTCAAGATAATGTAAGTTTTTTAAGAGCAACACAGTGGTGAGTTTCTCTCTCTTTTGTCTTTTGTTTTTGCTTTGTTCTTCCTTAGAGTCTGCACTACCCTTATGGCTGAAAAACTACATTTCTTAGTATTAAGTTATGTTATCTATATACATACATATATGAGACTATACGTTTGAAGTTTTGAAACTTTGAAATTTAAATAAAACAATAAATAAATAAAAAACAAAAAAAATCTTTTTTTTTATGTTTGTGCAGGGGGGAGCCACCCTGCATCCCCTTCTAATTAAATATGCCAACTCCAAGATAGCACTACAGCGAGGAAAATGGTAAATATACTGTTCCACAGTGTAGAGCGATCTCCATTTAAAAGGTTCAAAGTTTCAAAACTTCAGTCTTATGGCCTCAACCATAAGAAAGTCATTGTTTTGAAACTTGAAAATTTAGAAGTAGATCTATGTACACACATATATATATATATATATATATATATATATATATATATATGTGTGTGTGTGTGTGTGTGTATATATATATATATATATATATATATATATATATATATATATATGTGTGTGTGTGTGTGTGTGTGTCTGTGTGTGTGTGTGTGTGTGTGTGTGTGTGTATATATATATATATATATATATATATATATATATATATATATAATATATATATGTGTGTGTGTGTGTGTGTGTGTGTCTGTTTGTGTATGCATAGATAGACAGATACGGATCTCTGTCAGAAGCTCAAGTTTTCTGAAACTTGAAATTAATATTGTTGAGACAATATGATCGAGTTTCTGAAAACCTGAACTTCAAAAAACAAAAGAACTCTTTTTTTCTACAATTTTGCACCATATCCCTGGTGTAAAAATCACTTATAGCCAAAGTATAATTTATTTTGTTTGAACAGGAGTATGTTTTAAATTTGTATGATATGTTTCAAAAAAACCTCTTTGCATATTTTCTGCTGCTAACATTATTTATTATGAATGGTACACTAATAATTTTTCTGTGAATTTTTCTCTGAATTTTCTTGTGTAATTTTATATGATTTTTACATCAATCTGTATTTTTTTTTGTTTGCAAGTATTTATAAGGTAGTATTGAAATGCAGTATCTGTCTCTTTAAATTTCTAATTCATCATTTACTATTTTTTTATAAAAGGAATTGATGTACATTTGCACTTAGATTCTGAGGAAGTCCCACATTATTTGGGGATGAAAGCACTCAATCTGTGTATATTTAATAATAAATTTTTTTTAGCTTCACAAAGAATCACTTCTTGGTAGTGATCATTTGGCTATCTTTCACAGTATTACAGTATTTTTCTTTGTTTTAATGGTTTGATTGAGGAGAGGATTTAATTGTTTAAGTTTTCATGATCAATAAAAGATTAACAGTGATGTTAATTTTTCAGTCTTCAGGTATATTTCAAAATGACTTAGATCAGCTTATTGTTAGATGATACAGGTGGCACACTTTCCATTTGACATATTTCTAGAAAATTGTAATAGTACTTAGTTCTGATAGACCATGGCTCCATTGACTTCTCTATTTGAATATTCAAATGAAAAATTTCAAACGACAATATGTGAAAAACTGTTATGTTTAAAATGCCACTAGGTGAAAGCTAGCATTAGGAAAATGAATTAATTCTAAACCAGCATCATTTCTGCATGCTGTATAAACATCAAAATGCATATTACTAGTCCACACTGCTCAGTAGAGGATAACATTTAGGATATACTGTTATTACATATAATGATTTACTATAGCCTTGTTTCTAATATTAAGGAATAATAAAAGTTATTTCCTTTCATTTGGACAGAGTGGCTGATGAACCATGCTTACCAGTTTGAATGTACACAGTAAGTTAGGTGAAATCATAATGAGAAAAGGGTAGCAGTTTAATATACAGAGAAAGGTAATGGGATTTGGGCCTTGGCCTAGAATACTATATCTGCTCAAGGGAAAGCAATGTCATTAAATGCATGATATTAATTTTTGTGTTTTTATGATCTCAGACTTGTTCTGCCCACCGTAATTTGCCTCTCTGCATCTCAACAAATATTACTGTTTGCTTCCAATTTTACTCATGTTCCATACGGTCACTTTGAATAAACTTTTTGATGAGTCTACCTTTGTACTAGGAACCTTCATCTAAATGTATTTGCTCACTTATCAGACTCCAAAACATCTTTAACATAAAACTGCAAATGGAACACCAATTAACACTTGGAAAGACAATTTCAGGGAAATAGCTCTAGCAAAACCAGAGGCATATAACTATTAAAAAGTATGTTATGTTAAATTGTGATGGCTGGATTAAATAAAAGTGTTCATGGGCATAGTTACACAAAATATTATTATTATTAAAAAAAAAACATTTGTCAGAGCTGCACATCAGGTTTTGGTCTGTGAAGCTAATGATTTGTGAACTGTCAGTGTGTACTCAAAGAAAAACGAAAGAAAGACAAAGAGAAAACTTGCATTTATGATGTGAAATGATTTAGTGAGAAATATGACTATAATAAAAAGGGTGAGGCCTGGGAGGCAGGTTTTAAGCAGATATTAAGAGCTTTACTTGGTTTAAAAATAGAATAATAAACTTGTATGATGGTATTATTGTATGAGTGAAATAACTGTGTAATGTAAAAATATACCTTATCATCAGCTGATAGTACAACACTGTACATACATTTATACTTGCAGATCAAAAATTCACAGACAGACACACAAGTATAGATAAAAAGACACACACACACACGCACACCACACATTCGTGCAGATGAGAAATGCCCAAAATTTGACTAATGCCAGCTTAAAGCCAGAAATAATTAACTCAAATATTTGCTCAAATACATCATGGTTCTGTGGTAGAGTTGTCGCCTCACAGTAAGACGTTGTCCTGTTCGATTCTCAGCTAAAACGTCTTCTGTGTGGAGACATGCATGACTGGGCGTACCTTTGTTGAAGGTTGTGCGTCAGGGCTGGCAACTCGGTGCTTAAAAATCTACTGCCAATCATTAGCGGACCGAATTTCTGCTGTGATGACCCCTAACCGGGAAAAGCCGAAAGATACAACATCATGTAACTGACTGAATGATGACACATAAAGATTTTAAAAATTTAGATGGAACATTAAAAGAAACATAAACAAAATGTTGATAATTTAATATCAATCAGCTTATCTCAGATGCTTAAACTATTACTTTCAGTCAGTTCTTCATATCAGCATTATGATAACAACATACATCTTAATCTCTTAGAGCAGGAAATCTGGACAAAACCCAAAGTAATGGAGGGCAAAGACCCAAAAATAGGGACAGATTTTAAATATTGCTCCTATAAACTGAGAAATCTGCTAACATAACAGAATTTGTGCATGCATTTTTGGAAGGATATGAAGTCAGAAACTCAAATGTATGTCATTATTTAGTGACTTCAATCCTCCCTGCTTTGCCAGAAAACCACAAATTTTATGAGGATCAGATCAAAATTTTGATGCAGAAATCTGGACATTCTGCATAAATCTGGACAATTAAGATGAATGACAAGCTTTGTATGATAATGAAATACACCATTCGGACTCACAAGTTAATGTCAACATTAGCCAACATCTAATAAGCTCACATTCAGAACGGTAACAGGGTAGCTATTTTAATGAAATTAGATTACACGTGGGGGACATGTCTTACTATGCAGCATTCTTTTATGAAATAACTTTGTATGTTAACAACTGTGCCTGTGTAAGTGTGTGTGTGTGTGTGTGTGTGTGTGTGTGTGTGTGTGCGTGTGTGTGTATGAGTGGGAGTATGTGAGTGAATGGAGACTGAAGGATGAATGACAATGTGGATGGAATCATTTGCACATATGACATCAGCTGATAGGGTATAATACAGACTTGAAACATGAAGTGATGTGCAGTGAGTAACAATGACTAAAGAGTAATGAAATAAGGAGTAAGGCAATGGAGTAACAAAGCAGCTCTTGACCTGAGATTCCGAAGGAAGAGTCTGAAATTGCATAAAGTACCTACTGCAGGTAGGTTAATTTAAACAATCTCAGAAAATGTAATTCAGACACAGCTTCAGCCAAAATTGCAGCTGTATGAGTCACTTCTTTTAGTGCTCATGCTAAAATCTCTCAACTGTGTAGAATGTTGCAGAATATCCCTTAGATAAACTTACATATTTTCTCATAAAGTTGAATAGTTACTGGTAAATCACTAAGGGTTACCATCTATCAATAATGACAGGCATTAGAGATTCCTACTTCTTATTGATCAGAAAATGTATGTTGATTTTGAATTTTTTTATAATTAAGTTTCTAATTGAATTATATTAATATTTAAAAATTGTCCTTGATTGTGGATGAAAGGAGGATGGAAAAATCTGAGTCACTCCTTGAATCAGTTTAGCCCTTTCATCATACCTTTTAAGCACTTTAGCTGTGGAAAGGACAAACAGGACTTGTTTATCTAAAAGTGATTTTAACATCTCCTGCTGACTCCTCAGAGGTGACCTCTGTCTGGCATACAATGCAATCTCAGACCCAGCCCTGATGGGACTGCTGCATAAATGCAAGTCAAGCTCCAGTCGAGTAACCCATAAGCACAACCTCAACCTGGTCTGTAACATCAATAGGACTTGCTGGCAGGACAGATTTATGTCCCAGAGGCTCCCCCTTTTGTGGAATAGACTCCCTCTCCACATCAAGCAGAGTACCTCATTCACTCTTTTTAAGCACAACCTGGATAACTGGATGGGGAACAGAAAATACACCCATGGGATTCCATCTGTCCCTGCTGGATGGTGGCATAGGGTGCTGACTTGTTGGAACTTGGGCTAAATTCTTGGCTAGGCTTGTAAGGTCCTCAGGGCCAATAGCCTAGTAACTTCCTATGCTCCTATGATCAGGATATCATTCCTGATGTATCTAAAAAGCTGTTATGACATACTGAGTGTAAAATAGTACAGGCTTATCATTAATATCTTTTAAGGAAGGCATAGCCATCATTACCTAGTGTCAGATAATGCCCTTACTATATCTCATAGGAATCATGCAAAGGGTACCTGATCCCATTTTTTTATCCAGATTGTTTCTTGTTACTTGAAATCAATCTCTATTAATATTTTTACTCGTTAACACACTTATGTCCTAGTTATCTTGCTGATGTGTCCTTTGTCCCCTTATTATCCAGGCTCAATCTCAAATATAAATAAATAACTCTAAGGATACAGAGGTTGCACTCCCATCGTTTCGAGATAAAATTTTCAAATCCCTGAAAAACAGAGATACTGTTAAGTAGGCAGTATCCTTCCATAACCTAATTGCCAGTACAAGGACAATGCTAAGGAATGGATGAAATTCTGCTTGTCTAAACCAGCTCACCTTTTCCCACTCCAAGCCATTGAGACACTGCTACGTAGGCAACAATAATTTGCTCTGCTCAAAGTCCAGTAGCTGACAGAATGCTTAAATGCATACATGGTTTTGTAGAGAAACACAATGTACCATTAAAAAGTCTTTATTCTTAACAGACTCAAAAACATAATTAGATATAATCAAAGCACTTATCTCAAATACAGCTTACTAAAAGTTACAGACAGAGATAAAATCAAAGTAATGGAATTGAATGAATGTAATCTAAATGCTTACAATAAACACATTACAGTTCTGAATCATTTTAAAAATCAAATTTACTCAGGCTCTCTGTTTTAGACATGAGTTGGTTTCAAAAGAAAGTAGTTAAATTACAGTGGAGTTCATGTATTCATTGAAATTGCAGAAGAATAACAGACATGTGTAATAAAGCTGCAATAAGAAAGACAATGCCATGTGGTCCTCTGATTTTAAAACTGCTTTAGTATTTCATGTGAACATTTCAAAAACACAGACAACATTCACCTGATAAAAAACTCTGCTTCCAATGACATGGAGCATGCTGGTACGTACCTTAGTGATAAGCAGTAAAATTACAAACTTCATCTGCACCATTGTATACCTTTCTCTGTAAATCAGCATGCTCATATAGCAGAATGACATTTTTCTGTTAAATATATATATTATCATGGAAAGGTCCCCTGCCTTTTTGTTAAATATTTCACACTCATTAAATGAAAGCTTCACAACAGTAAATTCTGCAAGATCTGAGCAGCACAGAATCCTGCTGAAATTCTTTTTCTTGTATTCTGACTTACATAAATTGTATGAAGATCTGAATTCCTTGTATAAGTTAATAAGTACAGTTATATAAGAGAAACTTCCTATAACAGCAGATGTACTGATGGATCACTTTTGAAGTAGCCTACGCTGTATGACCCCCCCCCCCACCCCACTGCAAACAGCCAGCTTCCAAAAGCTAAGGGCACCTCCCATGTGCTTCATCTCAGGAGTTTGTGCAGAGATGCATAAAAAAGACGTCTACAGCATGAAAATCTTCAGAGCAGTTTTGAACCAGGATGGAGGCAACAATGCTAGAAATCAAACTAAACAAAGCTATATACAAAAAAGGATGGCAAAATCTGCATTCTAGAAACACCAAAAGATACAAGAAAAACAAGGGGTTTTAGAGGGTGGGGAGGCTACTGCAATAGTGATCTAACAGAACATCTACTGTTATGGTAAGTTTCACTTGCACAACTGTATTACTTTCAAGCATAGATTACTTTTGCAGTAGCCTAAGCTATATGGGTTGAGTAACACAACTTAGGGAAAAAAGGTCAAAAACCAAGGAAGACAATAAGCTTAGACTCCAGCAACTTCTTGATAATGTTCCTGACAAAACCTGTTCTGGATCTGAAAAAGGAATCCAGTTTGTATTGCTTTGTACTGTGTCTATAGAGGACCATTTTGCTGCCACTACAGTACTTTCATGGTCCACCACTTTTCAGAAAGTCACCAAAGAAGCCAAAGTCCTTGTGGAATGGGCTGTAATCCTGCCTAGAAATGACTTATTATAGTAGATGCAGCAAAAGGCAATAGCATAAGACAACCACCTGTTAATGATCTTTTTTTGCATTGGTTATCCTTTCTTCTCGCCTTAGGAAATAAACAGCTGATCAACTTTCCTGAAAGTTCATGTATTTCACAGGTAGTACCTGAGCTGCCTGTGGACTTCTGGAATGTGAAGAATCCTTTGTCCATTTTCCTTTAGTTCAAGAAAGAAAACTAAGAGACTAATAGTTTGACTTAAAGTAAACCCTGAGATTACTTTGGGTGTACAGGTAGGATTTCTTCTCAAAGACAACATGTCACATTGGAAAACAAAGTAGGCTTGACTCACCTCAACAGCTTGTATCGCAGATGCTGTCCTAGCAGATGTTAGAGCAGTAAGTACAACAATCTTCCATGTTAAGAACCTCAGCTCAGTGTAATGATTTGGATCAAATAGAGAAAGAGCAAATTTCTCTAGCACAAAGGTTCGATCCCAAGGAGGAGCCACTTGTTTTCCAGGTGGATGAGTATGTAACAGCCCTTCAGAAACTGTTTATCATGAGCATTATTTGAATGGAGAGAATCCAAGGGAAAACTAGCAGAAATGTTGTGCAAACATTCCTTGATACAGGAGTATGAAAAGCCGTTGGAATAGTAACTCACATAAATAATTAAGAATGAGAGTGAACTAGACCTGAAGAGGATCCTAGTTCTTTCACTGGTGCCAAAGAGAAACTCTTTTCCACTCGACATATATAATTTTCTAATAATAGGTTTTCTCATCTTTAGTACCTGTTACACATCTTCAGAAAAAAGGTGCCTAAAAGTTATCAAAATTTTGTCATCTGGGACGTAAGTTCATGAGTTTCTACACTGGGGTACATCAAACTCCACTTGTCCTTTGTAGAGTCTGTGGAAATGGTTGTGACATCTGTCCTGGTCTCAACTATAAGAAAGTCATTGTTTTGAAACTTGAAAATTTAGAAGTAGATCCATGTACACACACAAATATATATATATATATATATATATATATATATATATATATATATGTGTGTGTGTGTGTGTGTGTGTGTGTATATATATATATATATATATATATATATATATATATATATATATATGTGTGTGTGTGTGTGTGTGTGTGTGTGCGCCCATAGATAGACAGATACGGATCTATGTGAGAAGCTCGAGTTTTTTGAAACTTGAAATTAATATTGTTGAGCCAATATGATCGAGTTTCTAAAAACTTGAACTTCAAAAAACAAAAGAACTCTATCTTTTTTCTACAATTTTGCACCATATACCTGGTGTAAAAATCACATATAGCCAAACTATAATTTATTTTATTTGAATAGGAGTATGTTTTTAATTTGTATGATATGTTTCAAAAAACCTCTTTGCATATTTTCTGCTGCTACCGTTATTTATTACGAATGGCACACTAATAATTTTTCTGTAAATTTTCCTATGAATTTTCTTGTGTAATTTTATATGATTTTTACTTCAATCTGTATTTTTTTATTTGCAAGTATTTATAAGGTAGTATTGAAATGCAGTATCTGTCTCTTTAAATTTCTAATTCATCATTCACTATTTTTGTATAAAAGGAATTGATGTATATTTGCACTTAGATTCTGAGGAAGCCCCACATTATTTGGGGATGAAAGCATTCAATCTGTGTATATTTAATAATAAAAAATGTTTTAGCTTCACAAAGAATCACCTCTTGGTAGTGATCATTTGGGTATCTTTCACAGAATTACAGTGTTTTTCTCTGTTTTAATGGTTTGATTGAGGAGAGGATTGAATTGTTTAAGTTTTCATAATCAATAAAAGATTAACAGTGGTGTTAATTTTTCAGTCCTCAGGTATATTTCAAAATGACTTAGATCAGCTTATTGTTAGATGATACAAGTGGCACACTTTCCATTTGACATATTTCTAGAAAATTGTAATAGTGCTTAGTTCTGATAGACCATGGCTCCATTGACTTCTATATTTGATTATTCAAATGAAAAATTTCAAACTACAATATGTGAAACACTGTTATGTTTAAAATGCCATTAGGTGAAAGCTAGCATTAGGAAAATGAATTAATTCTAAACCAGCATCATTTCTGCATACTGCATACTGCATAAACATCAAATTGCATATCACTAGTCCACACTGCTCAGTAGTGGATAACATTTAGGATATAGTGTTATTACATATAATGATTTATTATTGGTTCATAGGTTCATAGGTAGATACTAGGCTATTGGCTCTAGGGCCTATATAAGCCTAGCCAAAAAATGTACTCTGGCTTTCGCCACCCAAGAAAATTATTTTCCTGTGCCCCTGTCGAGCAGAGCCACAGAAGTGATCCTTGGGGTGAATTTCCCATTTCCCATTTCCCATCCAATCATCAAGATTTTTCTTGAAGAGTGATAATGAGGAGCTCTGTTTGACATAGATAGGTAGTCTGTTCCAGAGTATGGGAAGTCTCTTGGACAGGAATCTATCCCTCCAGCATGTTCTGTTTATTGTGGTGACAAGGTTTAGGTCCCTAGAGAGTGCAGCTCGGAGGGATTGGGATTTCTTTAAGTGGAGCATGTCCAACAGCTCTGGTTTGACATAGCTTTGTATGTTAGGCAGAGATTGCCCCTGAGTAGGCGATATGCAATGGAGTAAAGCTGTAGTTTTTTGCGACTGTCTGCGTAGGGCATCTGTTTGAGGCCAGTAATCCTCTTTGTGAGGTATTTCTGTGGTCTTTCCAGTTGTTGTAGATGTCTTGTGAGGTACATACCAAAAGGGGCGTTGTAATCTATAATGGGTCTAATGAGTGATGAGTAGAGGGGAACAATGACCTCTTTTTTTCTGGATGAGAATCCTTTTGTGATGAGATGAGCCATGTAGAAGGATTTCCTGACCACTGTGGTGATGTGATTATCAAAGGAGAGACTACTGTCCACCTGTGTCCCAAGGTTTCTTGTCACATTTTCGGCATTAAGTAGACTACCAGCCATGTGGTAGTTATTGGGTACAGAGTTTTTACCAAAGGGGATGACAATACACTTTTTGGCATTGAGCTTCAGGCCATGGCTTTGACACCAGTTATCTGTCTCAGTGAGGCCCTTTTGTAGTTTGTCCACATCTTTAGGAGTTTTGATTATGGCTCCTAGTTTGCAGTCATCTGCAAACTTTGTTAGCCAAAGACCTTCTGTGTTAGCCTGCACTTCAGAGAAGTAGATACCAAACAGGAGAGGACCCAGGACTGAACTGTATGGTACTCCACATGTCACTAGTCTGAAGTCGGATTTTTAATCTGCTACTTTCACAGTGTGGGTTCTGTCCATGAGCCAGTTGGCAACCCATCTTGTGACATAGGGATTTATACCTAGTTTAGTGAGCTTATCTATAATTCCAGAGTGGTGGATGGTGTCAAAAGCCTTGGCGAGATCTAGATAAGCTGTGTGAACCATTTTACCCTCATCTATGGCTTTGGTGACTGCTTCAAAGAAGTCAGTCAGGTTTAGGAGACATGATCTGCCTTTTGCAAATCCAAACTGGGTAGAGTCCAGAGTTTGGAGATTACCAGTGTCTTAGTTTATGAGGTCCACGATGATACATTCCATGGCCTTGCAGACCAGGCTCATCAGGCTAATGGGGTGGTAGTTCCCGGGGTTCATCGTGGCTCCCCCTTTGTGGAGTGGGATAACCATTGCGATATGCCATTCAGTGGGTACAAAGCCTGAGGTGAGGCTATGATTGAACATGGTACTTAGGTAGGGTGCCAGTTCATTCTGTAGTTCGTGTAGAACGCAGCCTGGGATATTGTCAGGTCCCATGGATGCTGTGTTCTTGGCTTTGGAGAGTGTGTTTTTTACCTGTGCAGCCGTGATTATAGGAACTTTGCATTCTTCCGGTATAGATATGGGCCATCTAGGGGGTGAGAGGGGGTAAAGTTAGCACTGAACCTATCTGCTAGGAGGTTGGCAATATCAGTTGGTTCTGTATATTTAGTGCCATTGTGCTGTAACTCAGAGCATATCTGAGTGTTCCCATTGAGATTCTTGACATAGCTATAGAATGCTTTGTGGTTGTCATTAGAGTCAGTGGCAATTTTGTTTTCGTAACTAGCTTTGGAGGATTTTATGAGGGATCTCAGCTTCTTACTGAGGTTGACTAGGGAGTTCCCCCAGTCATGGGATTTGTTTCTAATATTAAGGAATAATAAAAGTTATTTCCTTTCATTTGGACAGAGTGGCTGATGAACTATACTTACCAGTATGAATGTACACAGTAAGTTAGGTGACGTCATAATGAAAAAAGAGTAGCAGTTTAATATACAGAGAAAGGTAATGGGATTTGGGCCTTGGCCTAGAATACTATATATGCTCAAGGGAAAGCAATGTCATTAAATGCATGATATTAATTTTTGTATTTTTATGATCTCAAACTTGTTCTGCCCACCGTAATTTGCCTCTCTGCATCTCAACAAATATTACTGTTTGCTTCCAATTTTGCTAATGTTCCATACGGTCACTTTGATTAAACTTTTTGATGAGTCTACCTTTGTACTAAGAACCTTCATCTAAATGTATTTGCTCACTTATCAGACTCCAAAACATCTTTATCATAAAACTGCAAATGGAACATCAATTAACACTTGGAAAGACAATTTCAGGGAAATAGCTCTAGCAAAACCTGAGGCATATAACCATGAAAAAGTATGTTATGTTAAATTTTGATGGTCAGATTAAATAAAAGTGTTCATGGGCATAGTTACACAAAATATTATTAAAACAAAAAAAAAAAAACATTTGTCAGAGCTGCACATCAGGTTTTGGTCTGTGAAGCTAATGATTTGTGAACTGTGAGTGTGTACTCAAAGACGAAGGAAAGAAAGACAAAGAGAAAACTTGCGTTTATGATGTGAAATGATTTACTGAGAAATATGACTATAATAAAAAGGGTGCAGGCCTGGGAGGCAGGTTTTAAGGAGAAATTAAGAGCTTTACTTGGTTTAAAAATAGAATAATAAACTTGTATGATGGTAATATTGTATGAGTGAAATAACTGTGTAATGTAAAAATATACCTTATCATCAGCTAATAGTACAACACTGTACATACATTTATACTTGCAGAACAAAAATGCACAGACAGACACACAAGTATAGATAAAAACATACACACACACAAACACACACACACAAACACACACACACACACACACACACACACACACACACACACACACACACACACACTCGTGCGGATGAGAAATGCCCAAAATATGACTAATGCCAGCTTAAAGCCAGAAATAATTAACTCAAATATTTGCTCAAATACCTCATGTAACTGACTGAATGATGACACACAAAGATTTTAAAAATTTAGATGGAACATTAAAAGAAACAAACAAAATGTTGATAATTTAATATCAATCAACTTATCTCAGATGCTTAAACTATTACTTTCAGTCAGTTCTTCATATCAGCATTATGATAACAACATACGTCTTAATCTCTTAGAGCAGGAAATCTGGACAAAACCCAAAGTAATGGAGGGCAAAGACCCAAAAATAGGGACAGATTTTAAATATTGCTTTTATAAAATGAGAAATTTGCTAAAATAACAGAATTCATGCATGCATTTTTGGAAGGATATGAAGTCAGAAACTGAAATGTATGTCATTATTTAGAGACTTCAATCCGCCCTGCTTTGCCAGAATACCACAAATTTTATGAGGAACAGATCAAAATTGTGATGCAGAAATCTGGACATTCTGCATAAATCTGGACAGTTAAGATGAATGACAAGCTTTGTATGATAATGAAATACACCATTCAGACTCACAAGTTAATTTCAACATTAGCCAACATCTAATAAGCTCACATTCAGAATGGTAACAGGGTAGCTATTTGAATGAAATTAGATTACACGTGGGGGACATGTCTTACTATGCAGCATTTTTTTATGAAATAACTTTGTATGTTAACAGCTGTGCCTGTGTAAGTGTGTGTGTGTGTGTGTGTGTGTGTGTGTGTGTGTGTGTGTGTGTGTGTGCGTGTGTGTGTATGAGTGGGAGTATGTGAGTGAATGGAGACTGAAGGATGAATGACAATGTGGATGGAATCATTTGCACATATGACATCAGCTGATAGGGTATAATACAGACTTGAAACATGAAGTGATGTGCAGTGAGTAACAATGACTAAAGAGTAATGAAATAAGGAGTAAGGCAATGGAGTAACAAAGCAGCTCTTGACCTGAGATTCCGAAGGAAGAGTCTGAAATTGCATAAAGTACCTACTGCAGGTAGGTTAATTTAAACAATCTCAGAAAATGTAATTCAGACACAGCTTCAGCCAAAATTGCAGCTGTATGAGTCACTTCTTTTAGTGCTCATGCTAAAATCTCTCAACTGTGTAGAATGTTGCAGAATATCCCTTAGATAAACTTACATATTTTCTCATAAAGTTGAATAGTTTCTGGTAAATCACTAAGGGTTACCATCTATCAATAATGACAGGCATTAGAGATTCCTACTTCTTATTGATCAGAACATGTATGTTGATTCTGAATTTGTTTATAATTAAGTTTCTAATTGAATTATATTAATATTTAAAAATTGTACTTGATTGTGGATGAAAGGAGGATGGCAAAATCTGAGTTGCTCCTTGAATCTGTTTAGCCCTTTCATCATACCTTTTAAGCACTTTAGCTGTGGAAGGGACAAACAGGATCTGTTTATCTAAAAGAGATTTTAACATCTCCTGCCGACTCCTCAGAGGTGACCTCTGTCTGGCATACAAAGCAATTTCAGTCCCAGCCCTGATGGGACTGCTGCATATCTACAAGTCAAGCTCCACTCGAGTAACCCATATGCACGACCTCAACCTGGTCTGTGACATCAATAGGACTTGCTGGCAGGACAGATTTATGTCCCAGAGACACCCCATTTTGTGGAATAGACTCCCTACCTCATTAACCCTTTTTAAGCACAACCTGGATAACTGGATGGGGAACAGAAAATACACCCATGGGATTCCATCTGTCCCTGCTGGATGGTGGCATAGGATGCTGACTTGTTGGAACTTGGGCTAAATTCATGGCTAGGCTTGTAAGGTCCTCAGGGCCAATAGCCTAGTAACTTCCTATGCTCCTATGATCAGGATATGATTCCTGATAAATCTAAAAAGCTGTTATGACATACTGAGTGTAAAATAGTACAGGCTTATCGTTAATATGTTTCAAGGAAGGCATAGCCATCATTACTTAGTGTCAGATAATGCCCTTACTATATCTCGTAGGAATCATGTAAAGGGTACCTGATCCCATTTTTTTATCCAGATTGTTTCTTGTTACTTGGAATCAATCTCTATTAATATTTTTACTCGTTAACACACTTATGTCCTAGTTATATTGCAGATGTGTCCTTTGTCTCCTTATTATCCAGGCTCAATCTCAAATATAAATAAATAACCCTGAGGTTACAGAGGTTGCACTCCCATCGTTTCGAGATAAAATTTTCAAATCCCTGAAAAACAGAGATACTGTTAGTAGGCAGCATCCTTCCATAACTTATTTGCCAGTACAAGGACAATGCTAAGGAATGGATGAAATTCTGCTTGTCTAAACCAGTACACCTTTTCCCACTCCAAGCCATTGAGACACTGCTACGTAGGCAACAATCATTTGCTCTGCTCAAAGTCCAGTAGCTGACAGAATGCTTAAATGCATACATGGTTTTGTAGAGAAACACAATGTGCCATTAAAAAGTCTTTATTCTTAACAGACTCAAAAACATAATTAGATATAATCAAAGCACTTATCTCAAATACAGCTTACTAAAAGTTACAGAGAGAGATAAAATCAAAGTAATGGAACTGAATGAATGCAATCTAAATGCTTACAATAAACACATTACAATTCTGAATCATTTTAAAAATCAAATTTACTCAGGCTCTCTGTTTTAGACATGAGATGGTTTCAAAAGAAAGTAGTTAAATTACAGTGGAGTTGATGTATTCATTGAAGTTACAGAAGAATAACAAAGACGTGTAATAAAGCTGCAATAAGAAAGACAATGCCATGTGGTCCTCTGATTTTAAAACTGCTTTAGTATTTCATGTGAACATTTCAAAAACACAGACAACATTCACCTGATAAAAAACTCTGACATGGAGCATGCTGGTACGTACCTTAGTGATAAGCAGTAAAATTACAAACTTCATCTGCACCATTGTATACCTTTCTCTGTAAATCAGCATGCTCATATAGCAGAATGACATTTTTCTGTTAAATATATATATTATCATGGAAAGGTCCCCTACCTTTTTGTTAAATATTTCACACTCATTAAATGAAAGCTTCACAACAGTAAATTCTGCAAGATCTGAGCAGCACAAAATCCTGCTGAAATTCTTTTTCTTGTATTCTGACTTACATAAATTGTATGAAGATCTGAATTCCTTGTATAAGTTAATAAGTATAGTTATATAAGAGAAACTTCCTATAACAGCAGATGTACTGATGGATCACTGTTGAAGTAGCCTATGCTGTATGACCCCCCTACCCCACTGCAACCAGCCAGCTTCCAAAAGCTAAGGGCACCTTCCATGTGCTTCATCTCAGGAGTTTGTGCAGAGATGCATAAAAAAGACGTCTACAGCATGAACATCTTCAGAGCAGTTTTGAACCAGGATGGAGGCAACAATGCTAGAAATCAAACTAAACAAAGCTATATACAAAAAAGGATGGCAAAATCTGCATTCTAGAAACACCAAAAGATACAAGAAAAACAAGGAGTTTTAGAGGGTGGGGAGGCTACTGCAATAGTGATCTAACAGAACATCTACTGTTATGGTAAGTTTCACTTGCACAACTGTATTACTTTCAAACATAGATTACTTTTGCAGTAGCCTAAGCTATATGGGTTGAGTAACACAACTTAGGGAAAAAAGGTCAAACACCAAGGAAGACAATAAGCTTAGACTCCAGCAACTTCTTGATAATGTTCCTGGCAAAACCTGTTCTGGATCTGAAAAAGGAATCCAGTTTGTATTGCTTTGTACTGTGTCTATAGGAGAGCATTTTGCTGCCTCTATAGTACTTTCATGGTCCACCACTTTTCAGAAAGTCACCAAGGAAGCCAAAGTCCTTGTGGAATGGGCTGTAATCCTGCCTAGAAATTACTTATTCTAGTCGATGTAGTAAAAGGCAATAGCATGAGACAACCACTTGTTAATGATCTTTCTTTTGCATTGGTTACCCTTTCTTCTTGCCTTAGGAAATAAACAGCTGATCAACTTTCCTGAAAGTTCATGTGTTTCACAGGTAGTACCTGAGCTGCCTGTGGACTTCTGGAATGTGAAGAATCCTTTGTCCCTTTTCCTTTAGTTCAAGAAAGAAAACTAAGAGATTAATAGTTTGACTTAAAGTAAACCCTGAGATTACTTTAGACATAAAGGCAGGATTTCTTCTCAAAGACAACATGTCACATTGGAGAACAAAGTAGGCTTGTCTCACCACAACAGCGTGTATCGCAGATGCTGTCCAAGCAGATGTCAGAGCAGTAAGTACAGCAATCTTCCATGTTAAGAACCTCAGCTCAGCGTAATGATTTGGATCAAATAGAAAAAGAGCAAATTTCTCTAGCACAAAGGTTCGATCCCAATGAGGAGCCACTTTTTTTCCAGGTGGATGAGTATGTAACAGCCCTTCAGAAACTGTTTATCTTGAGCATTATTAGAATGGGGAGAATCCAAGGGAAGACTAGAAAAAATGTTGTGCAAATGTTCCTTGATACAGGAGTATGAAAAGCCGTTAGATAGTAACTCAAATAAATAATCAAGAATGAGAGTGAACTGGACCTGAATAGGATCCTAGTTCTTCCACTGGTGCCAAAGGGAAACTCTTTTCCACTCGACATATATAATTTTCTAATAATAGGTTTTCTCAACTTTAGTACCTGTAATACATCTTCAGAAAAAAGGTGCCTAAAAGTTATCAAAATTCTGTCATCTGGGACGCAAGTTCATGAGTTTCTACACTGGGGTGCATCAAACTCCACTTGTCCTATAAGTAAATAGAGTCTATGGAAATGGTTGTGACATCTGTCCTGGCCAAACTGAAAAGAAGGGAAAACAACTGTTGCCTTTGTGAAAAAAGGAGTCACCACCACAGTTCCTGATGAGTCCTTCTGGATCTTTAGAAGAACCTGGATATGAGTAGAAAGGGTGGAAAAGGATACAAAAACATTCCATCCATGGGAATGAGAAAGCATCTGTCTTTCAGACCTGTTTGCAAGGAATCCTGGAAAATAATTTCTTTAGCTGTCTGTTCTGATGGGAAGCAAACAGATCAACTTGAGGTGTTGTCACAGGTGGATCAATTCTTGGAAGATCCTCAAATGATGTTTCCATATATGGGAGTCCTTCCTGATCCAGCTGTGCTTGTCTGCAACCAAGGTTTGAGCTGACAGAATTCATAGAGTCAAATTGAGCTAAGTTGTTCCCTCCTAGCGTATCATAGCAACGCTGCCAAGGAGGCAAGATCTGGTAATCCCCTGTATATTTATGTACCACAAGACTAAGGCGTTATCTGTGTATACCTGCAAAGATTTTGGGGACCAGAGAGGATGCAAGGCATTAAAAGCATTGATAACTGCCAACATCTCTCTGATATTTATATGACTCTGTCTGCGTGTCTGTCTACAGGATCCCACAGGTCTTGTACATTCACCTGTTTGATACTGTTCCCAATGTCATG